>NC_088865.1:52519046-52545514 GCF_032884065.1 Artemia franciscana
CGATGTGTACACAAAATATTATTTATTTATTCATTTATTTATTTGTTGTTGTTTTTTCTGACCAAGGCACTTCGTATAGGAGTTGTTGTAAAAACTTTGAAAGAAGCTCCTTCGGTTGGGAATTGACACTTCTTGGCCCTTTTTAAGAGCCAAAAGTGATTACAGGCCGACCAACCCTCCCCCCCCCCAAAAAAAAAAAATTGAGATAGCCATTGCGTTCGGCATGGTTGAAAGGTATTGTAATAATGGTTTTGGGGACGACAATTCCCCGCAGCCTTCAGGACAAGGGCTTTAAGTTATACTATTTGATCATTATTAACATATACATGAGATACATAAATACATAATCAGGATTTCCAATGTCGTTTTTAAGAGCACATAATCAAACATGACACATGTACATAATAATGTAAACATATGTTGAACATAATCAGAATTTCTAGTGCTCTTTTAAGAGTAAAACATGATCGGAGAGAAACTAGCCTCCACCCCCCCCCCCACCCTCTTATCTCCAAATGCATCTGATAGAAATTTGAGATAGAAATTTTGTTCAAACTAGCCCATAAATTATAAAATAAGGCCTTTGAGGTTGATATAACACCCCAGAGCCAGGGGCAAGGATTAAAAGTTATACCCCTGGGGGACATAGGGTTTTTATGAAAGACATGGTCATATAAGCTTTAGAGGAGGCTCATTTGATTGGAAATTAAAAGCTGAGTTCTCTGTTAGGAGTCAAAAGTGATAGGACGGCAACTAGTCCCTCTTCCCCAGGCCCAATTTTCCTCAAAAGTATCTGATCGAAGTTTTGACCTATTCATTTTGTTCAAAATAGTCATAAGAAACACATAACAATGTCTTCAGGGTTCATACACCCCCCCCCCAGAGCCCAGAGGTAAGGGTTGTAAGCTATGCCCTGGGGTCATATAAGGTCTTGTGGAAGAGTTGGTCCTATAAGCTTTAGAGGAGGTACATTTGATTGGAAATTTGTAGTTTCAGTCCCTTAGTAGAGTAAAAAGTGATTGGAGGGCAGCCAGCCGCCTCAGTTCCTGCCCATTATTTCATTTCAAACAGGGATAAACCTTTTACTAGACAGTGAAAAACAATGATGAAATTCTGGATATTTCAATCACATACATAGCGGCCATCACCAGCAGATTTACACTAGTATATCTGGTAGTCTGCTAAAAATAAGAAAACATTTCAGTTTAGTTTCTAGCCGCGGCTTGGCTGTGCCCATGCTCTGTCCTTTGCCGTAACTGCATATACTGATGCTGATAAATCAAGAGAAAGTATTGTGCTAACAAGCATTTGATGCTCTTATTCATGCCACTATGCTACTAAAACGTGGGGTGAATCCTCCGTACATCAGAACCCCTCGAGACATATATTCTCATCTTAAATGTCACCTAGTTCTCCATTTATCATTTAAACCGGATGTCCCTCCAATCTACCATTCTGCTTCTAACCACACACCCACTTTTGATACTTTCGTCGACGTCAAGAAAGGCACCTTTCAAGGTGCAGTTTCTTCCCCTTCACTCTTCAACAATGATATTTTTAATGCACAATTTGCTGATCCCTCGTCTTTCATACTTGCTGGTCTCAGTTTGTCTTTCGTCCGTTATGCGTGCGACATTTAGAGTTTAATTTTAGACCATCTAGTGCATTGAAGATGTTTTCACATCGTTAAAGTCTGAGTATGCAAAAGTTGGTCTTGAATTCAATACTGAAAAGTCGGAAGTTGTATTGAAGCATATTGAAGCACGCACCGCCAGCAGATATTCCTCTCGGGAAATAAATGAACTTGAACTTGAAGAGCAGCATCAAGCCAGTTGATCATATTTCTTACTTTGGTCCTCCCCCCCCTCCCAATGGTTCCTCGATAAGGAGCACACGAGAGCTGACATCGAACGCCAAATAGAACTATCGCATGCTCCTGTTTACGACAAATAAACTAAATTTCAAACGCCGTCTTCTTTTGAAAATTTTTACTCTGCCACTTATTAATGTGTAGCGTTACGAAAAATGACTACTAAAACAGATAAGTCCAAACTTCGTTCAGTTTTCTTTCGTTTCGCAAAACATTTTCCACATTTACCTCCTTGAATTCGCAACTTTTAATTTGTTAGAAAATTCAGCTTAGCTGAGCCTATTATATCTGTAGAAAAGGAAGTCTCTTTATATAATGCGTGTTTTTCAAAGTTGAACCCTCCTCAGTCTCTGATGCTGTCACAGTGATTTATGGAAGCGTTTGTTGTTTTTTTTTTCGTATTTGTTCTGTGTTTAGTGGTTTTTTGTTGTTTTTTTTGCTTAAGCTCAGTATTTCTTTTTTTTATGTGATGGGTTTTCAAACAAATAATAATGATATTTGTATCCTAATGCTATTGCTTCTAGTCATACTACTACTGCTAGTACTAATATTTCTATTACTACTACTACCACTACTGCTACTAAGGCTACTACTACTGCCACTATTATTTCTACTGCTACTGCTACCACTATTACTACTGGCACTGCTTTACTAAAGCTAAGGGTGTTAAGGCAAAAAATTTGGGTAATATAGAAACTATATTGAGCTCAATGGAAACACACTCTGCCCACACAGGTGTTCAAGAAGATGTATCAGTAGTGCTTGAGATATGGTCTGGGGTATCAAGTTGAATATTTTAGCTTATGTCAAAAAGGTTATTAAAGACAACTAAAGGTGCAATGTGCATACTGGTACTAATGCTACTATTGTTACTATAGCTACTGCTACTACACAGGTTGAGGGTATTAAGGTGGAGCTTTCAAGGAGTGTTTCGATAGATGTTGAACTAAATTAAAACGAACCATGAGTATCTATATTGTCAAAAGGGTGACTCAGCAAATTTCAAGAACGGCGTCGTTTAATAAGTTAGACCCTTCAGAGTAAGTTATGGCAAATTTTGAACCAGCCCAAAGGCACAATGTGTGTACCACTATCAGTGTAATTAATCTGATTACTTTAAATAATGAAGCTAAGCGTACTAAGGTGAAACTTTTAGGAAACGTTTGGGGGGGGATCAGACTGTAATAATAACAATTTGTTTTTACCCCTCTTTACAAGGATTAAAATTCTGACAGAGGAGTAAATAGGTAAAAAAAGAAAAATACAAATAAACACAAAACAAAAATATAACATTTGATGTAAAAAAAGAAAAAGGAAAAATGAGTTTACATATCTAGCAAACAAAACTAAACTATAAGAAATTGAAAAATGAGACACTCTGATGAATATTAGCATAATTTAAACACGGATGCAATACAGAGGAAAATCATTTCTTCGTTTTCACAGTAATATCAAAAATTCTGTATTTCTTAGTGATATAAGTATTGCTGATCCATAGGGGAAAGCTAAGAGAAAACATACAATATCTAAAAACTGTCTACAGGTTCCAAGGCGCTCAGTCTTGTTACGAATTTCCAAACCGGTGTAATAAAAATATATGGGAAGCAAACATTGCATTGTAGAGTCTTCCTAAGCAATTCTTTTCAAACTGTCCTTTCATTTTGGCAAGCATACCATGAGTCTTAGCCTTTCCTTGATAGGTTGAATAATAAAAGTTCGGTGGTTCCTTATAGACACACCAAAAGGCAGTCTCAGAAACTTGAAAGTATCTGTACGTGCGATTGAGGATGGCCCGACAAGATGAGACTCACTTGCTCAAGATTTTAGATTAAATACTATAAATTAGGTTTTAGAACCCACTTGGGAAAGACCTATATCTGAAAGACTAGATTGGACAAATTTACGGCAGTTTGGAATGAATCAAGATCTTTAGCTAGCAGAACCATATTACCGGCATAAGACAGATGGCTAATGTCAATGAACCGGTCAATCAGGAAGTGGGGAATATATCTAGTAGTTGTTCGAATAGCTGTATTAAATAAAGCTGGAGTAATAGCTGAACCTCGTTTAATCCCTCTTTTTACTAGAATACAATCGGTAAGATGCTTAACAGAACGCAGCTTAGCAAGATAATTTTAATACCAATGCCGTAAGCAATAACAAATGAAAGGTTGAGACCATTGCGAAGAGGACCAAGAATAGCATGAGAATGAAAGACAGAGTCAATGACTGTGAAAATATCAAAGGCACATACAAACAGACTTTTTGTAGCCAAAAGGTGCCGAACAATAATATCAAGGAAAGAAATATGTGCATTTTGAATTTCAATTCCACTTGTGAACCTAAACTGAATGTTTCCGAAATTGCAACGCAAATTAGTAAGTGGGAAAAGGACATTTTCAAGAAATTTTCTAATTTTCGAACAGTGATTATCTTGTGTCTAATATGCTGAAGTGTGCTATATTCAACTGTCAAGTGCCAATCAGAGTAAAGATAGAAGCCAAACTTTTTGAAATTAAAATAGATGAAAGTTTTGCCTCTATTATTCTGAAGCTGGCAAAATGTAAAGACCCATTGTTCGTTGGAAATCTGATAATCTATTAAAGATATTTTGTCAACTTGGCAGATGTTATATACTAAAACTTGAAAATGATATTATTGAAAATAAGTAAAACCTTATCCAGGGGTTGAGTAGGGATTTAAAACCCCCGAAAAATGTTTGCCCTACTCGTAAAAACGTAAAAAAAATGAATATAAACAGGTTCTTTATGCGTTTTTTTTTTTTTTTTAAACCCCGTTTATGAAGAAAAATCCTGAATACCGCCCTAAAAGTATGATTAATTTTCAATGAGAGCAAAAAAAGAGAAGGCTGTATCACAGAGAAACAGAGACTGTACTTGTAAAAATCTAGGAACCTTGAAACTTTTGTTCTTTTTACTGGCTAAAAATTTCACACGGAAGAATCAATAATTAAAATTTAAATTTAGTTCTTATTACCAGCTTAAAATTGCACTTGGGAACCAGACATGGTTTTAAATAGTGTTGTTATTGGCCTCCCTTTCTGGTATACGCTCAAAGAGTTATGTTGTAATTTATAAGAGATAACTTATACGAAATTAAACTTGTATAGCTGAGTTCACGGAAATTATTTCATAATTACACAACTTTTGAAATGCAGGAACTTCACATGGAGAAATTGATGTTGACTTCTTGGGCCAGGAGTTTCTGAAGTTCATATGCTTTTTGACATCTTTTACATACGCAATAATGTATCTCATGGCTGGGGGGTAAAATTGATGAAACAAAAAAGAGAGAATTATGCAAAGTTAGGCAGAAATCATAAAATCTAAATATTCTATGGGGCTGGAAATCCCCTCCCCTATATCTAATTGCTAGTCATATGGAATTGTACCACCTCAAGAGCTTTAGTTTTGCAGATGCTTAATATATTAACTGTTAAATGTTCTTTCTAAATATTGAGGGTTTTCAACCCTTATAGCTTGAAAGTCGGCAAGGCTACTAGATTATTACATTTTTGAAAAATCTAACAGGAGTTAGTAGTAAAATTATTTTTCCCATTTTAGGGTCAAAACTGCACTAGGATACCATGCCTTTTCCAAATCGACCAATCGGGGTTTTAGTTTTTATGTGATAATTGGAGAAAAGGCAAATATTTTATGAATTAATTTAATGTCTTTCCAGGTTGGTAAATTGGACGAAATCATAGCTTGTGGAGAAGATCTAGCAAAGTTCAAGCAGCTTGGTATTCTTATCGACTGCGAAGCAGACGCATCCGACCCTCAAACCCTTCCTACTAATGCTCCAAAGGACGATAGGTATGTATGCATTTACTTAATTAAACCAATTTATGCAAGTTTAATTTATTCTATTTTAGTTAGTCAGAAATTATGTTGTTTGAATTCATTTTAAAACCAAAACCCTCAGTATCAATCTTTGCCGGAACTCATTAATTTCTACTGAATTTCCAGAGCAAGAATAGCAGCCTTACTGGTACTCTCACTTGGCTTGTGTTGTGTTTTTGTCCTAGTCCTTTTTAGGACTCCGAGTTTTTACAAAAATCAGTACAAGCTGTATACCTGCTTTTGATTCCCGCCCCCTGAAGGTTTTGGCCGAGCAAACCTATCAAAATGTTGTGTATTTGGTACAATATGTGTAATTACAACTAATGTGGATAGGAGTGCGCTAATACGGGCGATCGGTGAAAATTTTTAATACCTATATCTAAAAAAAGGATTTTGTGCTTTAAAATGAGCAGAAAGTATTCGCTTTTAAGAAACTAACTATACGCACAGGTTTAAATTTTATACTTTTTGTTAACAAATTTGGAATTAAAGGCCAAGTACAAAGGCTTTGATTTTAAAAGTTTTTTGTTTATACATTCTAGTTTATACAAGAAAGGAAGAGGACGAGTTGGCCAAACTTTCCCTCTTAGATTATTAATTGAAAGTAAGGAGCGACATTAAAATTCAAAACGAACATAAATTACTTCGTATATGAAATTCTGAATCATATGGCCACTTTATTCCTAAGGTTTCAGGCCACTTGAATAAACAAGGCATTTCATTGAGCTGACCATAAAGTATGAGTGCTTTGTTTGAGAATACCACTGCTGAGGTTAACTAAGGAGGCAAGGCTAGTAATTGCTTCGGTGGAGATCGGAAGTTTTTCAGGGTTTTGGTCGAGTTTCTTTCAGGGTTTATGCAAATTATTTTGATGGATTTTATTCCTAAAGAACATAGCAAAGGCTATGACAGAGCATGGAACTAAATGGGGAGGCAAAACACTGCTATGCTTAGATTGTGCAGAGGATTTAAATGTTCTAGAACAAAGTGTTAGATTGTATCAGCCAAATGAATTAATTTGGGGAAATTTAGAGAGTTTAGTTTACAAGATTAGGTTTGAAAATTAATGTTAAGAAGACTAATGTGCTTATACTTAGAATAAATGAAGATGAAGTGGTGATGAGGTAACGAGAAGATTGATCCTCTGGATAGCTTCACTCACCTTAGTAATTTTATTAAATAAAAAAACAAGTTTTTTCAACTGAAAGTAAGGAGCGACATTAAGACTCAAAACGAACAGAAATTACTTCGTATATGAAAGGGGATGCTTCCTCATCAACGCCCCGTTTTTTACGCTAAAGTTTGACTCTTTCTCTCAACTCTTCTTTTTAAAACAGTAAAAAACATTAGCGTAAAGAGCGGGGCGTTGATGAGGAGGCAGCCCCTTTCATATAAGAACTAATTTCTGTTCGTTTTGAGTTTTAATGTCGCTCCTTACTTTCAGTTGAAAAAAATAATTTTTTTTATTTAATTTCTGAACGTTTTTGAATCAATGCATGTTTTGATTTTGGCTCTCCGCCGAGGAATAATTAAAACGAAAT
Organism: Artemia franciscana; assembly: GCF_032884065.1. Taxonomy (NCBI): domain Eukaryota; kingdom Metazoa; phylum Arthropoda; class Branchiopoda; order Anostraca; family Artemiidae; genus Artemia; species Artemia franciscana. Next base: position 52,526,321 of record NC_088865.1, read on the forward strand.
TTGCTTAATTATTTTTTTTGGCTAAATGGCTTTCTCATAATTTTGATCGAATGATTTTGAGAAAAAAAGAGCGATGGAGGAAGCCTAGCTGCCCTCCAATTTTTTGGTTAATTATAAAGGAAACTAGAACTTTTAATTTTTTACGAATCTTTTTATTAGTAAAAGATATACGTTACTTATAAATTAGCTTACGTAAAGAATTTTTTATTCTTATGTTTTTATTACACATATGAGAGGGTTCGCCCCCTCGTCAGTACCTCTCTCTTTACACTAAATCTTAAATTTTGTCCCAATTCATTAAGAATGACCCCTGAATCACCAAAGCCGTAGAATAAATGGTTGACATTACTAAAAATACTTTAGCGTAAAGAGCGAGGTATTAGGAGGAGGTGAGCCCCTCATATAGGTAATAATTTCTGTTCGTTTTAAGTTTTAATGCTACTCCTTACTTCCAGCTGAAAAAAGTTTTTTCATATTTATTTTGTCATTTTTTTTTATAATGCTAGTAAATCCTGCGCTCCCTTCATGGACATTTTCATCCCCCAAGACAAATTCCTCAATGGAAAGTTCCCCCAGTATATCTCCCTCTTCTCAACATCTCCCCCGACCAAAAAATCTTCCAGCGGGGACTATGGAGGAGTAAGTCGTCTCCAAAGACATAGTTATAAGGTTTTTCGACTACGTTGCATAACATGGCTATCTCAGAATTTTGATCCGTTGACTTTGGGAAAATAATTAGCGTGGGAGGGGGCCTAGATGCCCTCCAATTTTTTGGTCACTTAAAAAGGGTACTAGAACTTTTCATTTCCGTTAGATTGAGCCCTCTCGTAACATTCTAGAACAACTGGGTCGATACGATCACCCCGGGGGAAAAAACAAGAACAAATAAACACGCATCCGTGATCTGCCTTCTGGCAAAAAATACAAAATTCCACATTTTTGTAGATAGGAGCTTGAAACTTCTACAATATTGTTCTCTGATATGCTGAATCTGATGGTGTAATTTTCGTTAAGATTCTATGACTTTTAAGGGGTGTTTCCCCCTATTTTCTAAAATAACGAAAAAATTTTCAGGCTCGTAACTTTTGATGCGTAAGACTAAACTTGATGAAACTTATATATTTAAAATCAACATTAATATGTGATTCTTTTTGATGTAGCTATTGGTATCAAATTTCCATTTTTTAGAGTTTTGGTTTCTATTGAGCCGGGTTGCTCTTTACTACAATTCGTTAAAACGAACTGTTTGATTAGTAAAGATGATGGGTTAAGCGAAGATTACAAAGTAGAACAGGCAAGTTGTAGGTTTTTTGCAGTTGTAGAAAGCTTGGGAATATAGGAATGATAATCTAGGATTTGAATTGGAAGCTACTGTTGTGCCTGTGGTCAAGTATTGCTCTGAAACGTTGAGACTTCAAAAAGCTGAGAAAGATATGTGAACCTGCAATTGGCTAAAAACAGTATGTAGTTGTTTCTACATCACCCAATAAGCTATACGGAAAATGTGGTTTGTTGCCATTTTCCAGTGCTGTTATGGAAGACAGATTAAGATAATAGTCTTTTACTGGAAATTAGTCTAGGAAATTAGGAATTTTAAGAACTAGTCTTTTACTGATGAAGTACGATGGATCACCAAAGATTATGCTTTTTGGCCATCCATATAGAGCTAAACGGAAAGTAAGTATTTTCCTAATGAGGTAGGAAGAGGTCATAAAAAAGGATTTAAGGATTCAGCCATCTCATTGAGAGGAGTAAAGAGTGAAGCTTTGAATAGATTGGGACGGAGGAGGAGCGTGCGTAGATTGGTTAGCTTTACGTAGGCTAGTGATTAAATGATTTCTTGTTAAAATAGTAGCAAAATGCATATTACTATCAACGGCTGTCCAAACGTCTCATGCTTGAGTTAAGATGAAATAATTAATTGGGTGATAAGTAATTAATCGGGTATGTTGTTAGTTAGTTTTTTCCCTCTCTTTCTTCCTTTCACACTCTATCTCTGTCTTTCCCTTCACTCACTCACTCTCTCTTTCTCTCTCTCTCTTTCTCTCTCTCTCTCTCTCTCTCTCTCTTCCGATCTGTTTCTTTTTCTGGCTTTTAAGAAAAAATTGTTAAATTTTGCTGCTGTGGCATTCTGCAGGGAGAGAAATTTACGGGAAATATTTCCATGAGCGGCAGAAATCGAGCTATTTACAGTAGTCCACTGAAATGTACGTATTCTCGGTTTGAAGCTCGATTAGTACCTCCATTTTATTGCAATGGTCAAGGCAGCTTGTTATCCCTGAAATTGTGGAAAAATAGGTATCTTGAAGCCTCCCTTGGCTACACCAGAAGGAAATCCCCCGAATCAGCAATCATTGCTTACATTCAATTAAACATCCACCTTAAAATATGGTCCGTTTTCAGGTCCACTCTTAAACCAGATATCGTTTTAAAACATCAAGGTCTGATCTCAAGGGGATAACGAAGCCTTGAAATGCTTTAAAGATCGCACTTTTAAACCCAAATTTTCCAATTCATTATCTTAGGGAATTCCTTTGGACCTGTTGCTATGCAGTTCTTCTTCTATTCCCAAGTTAGGAGGGCTGAAAACAAAGGAGATCTCATCTTTAGACCCAGATGTTCCAAAATTTCTCGGGGTGACCGTTTCAACTAATCTTGAGTGTACGGGGTGGTCCAGTTTTGATGAACTCGTATGTGTGGTGACAACCTCATTTCGTTTTACTTGTTTCTTAGAAGTAAAGGCTAGCTTTGCTCCGATTTTCAAATTGCCTCAGTTGTTTTCCCACCATGCTTAGAAAGTTTGCTGCATGCCAGTTTGGTTCTAGAGCTATTTTCCGTTTAATGGATGGCATATTCCCAACATACTTAGAAAGTTTTGCTCTATGTTAGTTTGGCTTTAATGTTGCTTTCTTTTTTGGATGGTACCATGGTGTACTATATGCTACCATGGTGTACTGCTACCATGCTACCATGGTGTACTACCATGCTATACTATATAGCACAGTTAACAATTGAGTTGTTTTAGAGAGATTCTTGGATACTTATTTTGCGTCTTCAAATTTTTTCACATTAGGCACAAAAAAATCGTCCACTTGATTTAATGTAAACATTTACTTCTTATTTTTGAATGCTATGTCGGCAGAGATTTAAGTTATTTGTTTATCAAGATTTTCTTCGCGATATTCCTAACTTTCTTAACTACTGTGAAAGAACATAACTTAGTCAAAGCCTAGAAAATGTGGTATGTATAGCAAATGTTTTTTTTTTCTTCTGCCCTTGTTTAAGAAAACTAGTGAAGCTTTAGCACCTTTCAAGTACTTTTCAGATCAATTTAAAATATCCTCAATTTTAGGTAATGAGGTAAAAAAGTAATGAGGCCTCAAAAGTAAAACAGTTCAAAATAGGGATGAAACCTTTTAATTGACAGTGAACAGATATAAAATTATTTAACTGGATATTTCGAACCCATATACAGTGTTCATCATCAGCAGTAAAAAAAGTGACGAAAGTAAAAGTTGCATTGAAAAAAATAAGAGCAATAAACTCTATGTAATTAGTTTATTAGGTATAAATTTTGTTTATTTTTATTCCTGTCTTTTAGTTTAAGCTTTTTGAAGCTGGCTACTTTTTTCGAAGAAAATGACGAAGAACAGTATACAGTCAGTGAACTTGTTGTTAAAATGGGAGAGCTTTTGAATGGGACAGACCTTGAACCGTACTGTAACAAGTACTTGAAGAGCAAGCTTCTGGAATATTTCAGTGACCAGCTAGTATTTGCAACTATTGACGGTAAGGCTGACGTGGTGACATTCAAAGAAAATCCATCAGCGATACTCCAGAATTCTTATTACTTGGTATAAACCGATAACGAAGAGAGTGAGAAAATCAAGCTTATTAGAGCAGCAGCAAAGATTATCAAAAGTGATATCAAAGGACAGCCAGCACAGAAGGAATCATATATGACCGCAAAGCAGATTTCTTCTGGAGAACAGCTGGAAGGCTCTCTACCTGATAGCCTAATGGTGTTCTTAGATGAAATATTCGTTGGAACCGATACTTCCTTCAAAGTGCTTGCCATTGGCAATTCCATCGTTCAAGCAGCTCGCCTGCGTGCCCTCATTTGTCCACTGCAACTAAGCTTAGCAGTGCAACTGGATCACCATTTCAAGTCCAGATTTCTTATTGACACTTTACACAGCCATGGACTCTGCTCCTCCTATGCTGAAGTCCAGAAATTTAAACGCTGTGCATCAGTCCATGATGAATCTAGCCTTGCAGGAGTTACCTCCGCACATGCTGTGCAGCATGTAGCTGATAATGCAGATCACGATGTTTGCACGATGGATGGAAGAAACACTTTCCATGGGATGGCTCTGCTTGCAACAGTCACGCCTTCTCTCATTAACAGCCGATCGCCCATTCCGAGAGTTGAAGTTTCATTAGATGAAGTAGCCCAAAAAGAAAAAATTCCCATCTACCCTTACCGCTTAAGTGAGACAGTGCTTTCAAAGGTGCAATATGAGAAGATCCCTGGCAAAAATGTCAACGACCCGTATGCCTCACTCGATCAGCTCTGGTTAGCTATCGGGTTCCTGAATATCCCAAGGCAGAGCTGGAATGGATTCATGCCGTCAGTTTTCTCTAACCAAATACATCATGAAACGGGAAACCTTCGCAGCAAGGCAAGCGTCTTGTTTTTGCCCATCTAGCACCTCCCATCTAGCAACGAATCCTGCCTTTACTCAACCTTGCGCTTTGTAGCTTCGCAAGGCAGAACCTACGGATTCACACCCGTTCTCAAATTAGACCAGCCGCTCTGGTGGAAGTCTATGAAGATCCTCAAGTCCGACACGACGAATGAGCTGAGCAGTATTGTTCTCAAGTTAGGCGGTTTTCATTTGATGATGAGTTTCGTCGGATACATAGGACACCAAATGGAAGGTTCTGGTCTGAAAGAGGTTCTGGAATTGGTATACGCGACTGGTGCAGTGCCGCACATTCTTTCTGGAAAAGCGATTTCTAGAGCTGTTCGAGCTCACATTCTCATGAGCTCGGCCATATATGCTCATCTCCTCGAAGAAGAGCAAGCGACGTTGACGTCTCTAGACATGTCTACTGTCTTCGCTAACGTACTGGATGGATACCTCCCACCCGAAGATCTCAGTCATGATCCCCAGCTCAAGCAACTTGAAAACTTTCTCAAACAGAGACACCAAGACCTACTGACTCAGAGAACTGCGAAGCTCTGGTTTCAGTATCTTGACATGGTTGGGATACTGCTTAAGTTCATTAGTGCCGAGAGACTAGGCCTGTGGGATTTGCACCTACAATCTGCAGTAGAGATGCTTCCGTTTCTAGCAGCATCTGGACATAACCTCTATGTCAAGTCGGTCTGGATATACCAGCAAGAGATGGCCAAGCTTCAAACTAGTCACCCACCAATCTTCGAAGCATTTAAACAGGGAGGTCACACCATTAGAAGATCAGAGCGACGCTGGGCTGGGCTCTCGGCAGATCTTGTCATCGAGCAGGAGTATATGAGAAGTCTGAAAACATCGGGCGGTCTTACAACTGGAGGTGGGATGACAGAACAGCAGAGAGCCATTTAGGTTCTGTCAAGACCAGCATGCCTGGAGATCAACCTCTTGATGCAAAATTTGACAAAAATCGGTTACTCGACAAGTGAGCAGCACCGCGACATGAGTTTCAGTAGAAAGGAGTGTGAATTCGACGATACCCAGAAGCTCGTCGGATACTTCGGAGAATCTTCTCCGTTCAGAGGTGACAATCAGCTTAGAAACATTGCCAACGGCATAACTTCCTCCCAAGATGTTAATGTTGACGAGGCCGATGTGGCTGGAAAGTTGATTCTAAGTAAGATGACGGGAAAAACCTTGAAGGAGCAAGTCTTCAAGAAAAAAGACCAAGTGACCCTAATGAATGACAAAAAGGCGGGGTCCTCTGTGGTAGCACACATAGATCCGGCGCTCCTTTTCCAGCAGTTTATAATAGTAGCCCAACAAACTGACCTCCGAGAAGAATACTTAAAGTACGAACTTTGTACGATTCCTCCTTCTCTTTTCGAAAGCGATGGCCTTATGAGAAAAGCAAATAAGCCAGAGCTTGCAAAAGCGATCTTTCTGGCTTGCGGGATTGAGACTCAGTCACCCTCAAGACCTGCTTCTGCGTGTAATATCGTCTTGGATAGTGGTTCTCTTCTACATCAAGTTCCTTGGAAGGTAGGGTCAACCTTCAAGGTCATGTTTGCTTCATACGTCCATTACGTACAAGCAAGGTACCCTAGTGCGATCGTTGTGTTTGACGGATATGAAGGTGGTCCAGCAATCAAAGATGCTACCCATTTACGTCAAGCAAGGATGGTTGGCCACCAAGTCTTTTTCACCGAAGAGATGACCCTCTGCATGAAGAAAGAAGAGTTTCTTTCATGTAAGACAAACAAAGGACGTTTCCTGAAGCTGCTCGGCAACCATTTGGAAGCCGTTGGTTTCCGAATTTTTCACTCGGAAGGAGACGCCGACGTTCTGATTGTAGAAAAAGCCGTAGAAGCTGCTAGTCTTACAGACACAATCGTGGTTGCTGATGATACTGACATCTTGGTGCTTCTGATCAGTCGATCAGATTCGCGTTCCGGGCGTTTATATTTCTCACCTGAAGCTAAGTTTGGCGGTACTAGTTCAGCTTGGGATATTAGTGAGATGAAGCAGAAGCTAGGAAGAGATGTCAGCAATCTGATACCGTTCTGTCATGCCGTGCTGGGTTGTGACACAACCTCTCACCTTTACGGAATAGGAAAGGGCAAAGCCGTTCAGCTGCTACTTTCCAACAAGAGTTTCAGGGACAGCGCTGCTATATTTGGCGACAAGCTCGCATCACTTGACGATATTGTGGCAGCAGGAGAGCGAGCATTGTTGATACTGCACGGTTGCCCTGATGTTTCGAACCTGGAAGAAAGCTAATCTTTCACAGAAAAGTGAGCACTGCCACCACTTTCGTGCATCCACAAGAACTGCCACCGACTCAGGCAGCAGCGAAGTACCACTCGCTACGTGTCTACTGCCAAGTTCAAATCTGGCTCGGGAACCCAGTAGACCCGTTACGCCTGGGATGGAAACTGCAGGATAATGAAGTTTTTGCGCCAATAAAAACAGATCTCCCTGCCGCTCCGTCTCAGCTGCTGAAAATTATCAAATGCTCGTGTCATATTGACGGCTGTGATAGTGAAAAGTGTACCTGTAAGAAAAACGGACTTGAGTGTACTATAGCCTGCCGTAACTGTAAGGGAAGCTCGTGCAACAATTCGAAGTTTCAAGAAGAAGAACTTAGTGAAGAAGAATAACAGTTAACTGTGATGATGAAAAATCTAGTTCCTATATTTTGATGATGTGCAATTTTTATATATTTGAGAAATAAGATAAAAGCTTTTCTCTGAACACATTAAGTTAGAACCGACCTTGTCGCATGGTGTTTGGCGCTGAGGTGTTTCGTCATTCCTGTTTATTGTTGTTTAGTCTTTTTTTTTCTAAGCCTTTGGTTTACATAGCCAAATAGACTACAACGCTGGTAAGAGTTTTTTTCCCCAAAGACACAGTTTTTTTCCCCATTTTTTTTTTTGCTGATAAATATTTTTCTTTTGGTCAGGTAACGAAATGAGTTTCAGAAATGAATTCAGAGCCAAAAGCTGATCTAAAAAGATGTGTAAAACATTATAGTTTACGTTTTTAATTTTTTTCCCGGTTTTTGAGAAAATAAATAAAAAAAACATTAAAAAAAACAACTTCGCATCGAGCTAGAGATTTAGATTTTTGATATGTTGTTAAGCATTTTTTTCCGGTCCGGATGGTGAAGAAACCATTTCTGTATCAATTTTTTCCTGGTCAAAACTTATTTTTCTCCTACTACAACAGCGAAGACAGGGCATGCATATTCCATAATAGGTCTGATGCACGAAATGATAAGTAGAAGAATAAACTCATCAGGAAGAATACTTTTGCATCTTAGGATAACTCCTAACTTCTTGGAGCACGAGAATCTAATTTTACTGAAATTTCAGTCCATGAGAGATCTAAAGAGGAATTAGCTTCAAGTATGCGCTGTGTATCAACTCGCTTTATTGCCTCTCCTTTGAAGACGAAATCAGGATGAGCCCTCATATTGCGCCGCCTTAGAAATTGGGAGCTCTTTGGTTTTTGATGCGTTAAAACTTACAAGCCATACATCTGCCCACGCCTCAATTCCCTCAAGGTCAGCCTGATGCTCCTTGTGGGGTTCGCTGGGACCTTCGACTTTTGCAATTGATGTTTTTGTTGTCGTGTCATCAGCAAAGTGGTGAGGTTGTCCCCTAGGTCGTTTATGAACACCAAGAAAAGAGTTGGTCCAAGAATGCTTTCTTGGGGTACTCCTGATAAGACTGGGAGTTGTTTTGACATTAAGCCATCAAGGAAAACTTACAATGATCGTTGACGAAGAAAGTCAGCAAGCACCTCAAATAGTCGACCATCAATTCCATAGGCTTTCAGTTTACAAAGAAGTCCCTTGTGCCATACACAATGAAAGGCTTTTGCGATGTCAAAGGAGAGAAGGTGAATATCGTGCCCCTGAGAAAGGAGCTCACCCCAATCTTGTTACTGTGCAATCAGACAGTCTAACGTGGATCGTTTTCCGCGAAAACCGTATTGCGTGTCTGCCAACAACAGATGTGACTCAAGGTATTGGTAAAGGGTCTTACTAATGACGCAAGGGACCGCATAAGCTGTTTATGTACACCAAGAAAAGAGTTGGCCCAAGAATGCTACCTTGGGGTACTCAAGATAAGACTGGGTGTTCTTATGATATGAAGCCATTAAGGAAAACATGCAATGATCGTTGACGAAGAAAGTCCGCAAGCACCTCAAATAGTCGACCATTAATTCCATAGGCTTTCAGTTTACAAAGAAGTCCCTTGTGCATACACCATGAAAGACTTTTGCGATTTCAAAGGAGAGAAGGTGACTATCATGCCCCTGAGAAAGGAGCTCAACCCAATCCTGATACTGTGCAATCAGACAGTCTAAAGTGGATCGTTTTCTACGAAAATTGTATTGCGTGTTTGCCAACAACAGATGTGACTCAAGGTATTGGTAAAGGGTCTTACTACTGACGCAAGGGATCGCATGAGCAGCTTCTGAACACCAAGAAAATACTTGGCCCAAGAATGCTTCCTTGGGGTACTCCTGATAAGACTGGGTGCTCTTTTGATTCGAAGCCATCAAGGAAAACTTGCAATGATCGTTGACGACGAAAGTCAGCAAGCACCTCAAATAGTCGACCATCAATTCCATAGGCTTTCAGTTTACAAAGAAGTCACTTGTGCCATACACAATGAAAGGCTTTTGCGATGTCAAAGGACAGAAGGCGAATATCGTGCCCCTGAGAAAGGAGCTCAACCCAATCTTGATACAGTGCAATCAGAAAGTCTAACATAGATTGTTTTCTACGAAAACCGTATTGCGTGTCTGCCAACAATAGATGTAACTCAAAGTATTGGTAAAGGGTCTTACTAATGACGCAAGGGACCACATAAGCCGTTATTCAGGCTTTCGGGAATGATCCCGCTGCAAAGTCTTTTCTATAGAGAGAGGCGAGAGGACCAGCAAGTTCAGGGGCACATTTTTTAAGGATAAGATTGGGAATCGTGTCAAATCCTGAATCTTTGGTGACATCCAGCTGGCTTAGCGTTCTGAGGACCTTACTAACAGTTATGTTAGCATTGGTGATTTTTGCATCGGTTCGTGGCGGAAAGAGGGGAGGAGTTAACTAAAGAATTTTCTTTTTCAATATTTCGAAAGTTCAGAGTATAAGAACAGAGTATAAGAATGACTAGAAAGTCGCTCATAAAGTGAAGACCTAATGTTTTCATACAATAAGATCGACCAAGTAAAGATGATGGATACTGTGAAGATGCTAAGAGCAGAATAGCCAAGGCCCATGTTTTTTTCAGAGTTGAAAAAAGTTTGGAATAATAGGAAGATATGTCTGCGAACCAAGATTATAATATTGTAAGCTATTGAGATGACATTAGTCAAGAGTAGTTCTGAAATGTGGCTTTTCGGAAGACGAAGAATAATTTTTAAGATGTTTCTCAGAGGAATCGTCTACAAATTTGTTTGGGTACCTGTTTGACTGACTGTATTTGAAGCAGTAAGCTCTACAAAAACGTTGCTCATGATTTAAAGTGTTAAATGCTTTTTTCTATGGAAATCATCATCTAAACAATCATTTATTTCTAATAAAAGAGCTGCAACTGCTTGTTCTGTCGAACGGTTTGCAACTAAATCAAAATCGATATTTGATAAAGAAATTTATTTCATCCAAATAGAAATCCTTTCTTTTAAAATTTTTTCAAACACTATAGGTAATGGCGATGTATTTGCAATAGGACGATAATTACTTACATCAGATTTATTGCCTGGTTTATGCAACTGAATTACTCGGGCAATTTTCCATCTACTAGGAAATATACCTGAATTGATACTTAAATTGGAAATATGGATAAGTTGTTTAGAAATAACTCCGGCAATACTCTTTAACAAATTTGTTGATAGTTCATCATGTGCCACTGACTTACCGTTTTCTTATATTTTTGATAATCTTTTGGAATTCTGCAGAACTAACTGGGGCCAGAAATATGCTCGTGCTTTCAGTGGGAGGTAAATATTGTTTATGCGACCTGCATGGGGACGAATCTATTCCTGCTGCAATAATTGATCGACCAACACCAGTAAATTAATCACTAAACATGTTAGCAACAGTTTGCGGCTCTCTAACTTTTACACCATTTGTATTAGATAATGCCTCAGGCTGTGATAACTTTTCATTTTTTTCAATTTTATCATTAATTAAATTCAAAGCCTTCGGAGAGAATCTCTCCGAATGAATTTTCATGATAAATTCTTTCATTTTCTCTAAGAATCCTTAATAACAGATTCTTATAATTTTTAAAACGTATTATATTTATTTCAGTGGGATACTTCATTTTGATTTTGTATAAACGAGTTTTTTCATTAATAGACCTCAAAATCTATTCATTTACCCATGGTTTTCTTGGTGCATTCCTCTTTCCTTTGGATTTCTATACGGGCAAAATTACTCAAGCTTTTCAGTCTATATATTATAAAATTTATCTAAAATTGATTTGGATTCATTTCATCAATTACCGAACTCCACCCAACGTCACCAAGTTCCTCTTTTAATTCTCTCAACTCTTCTTTTTAAAACAGTAAAAAACTGTAGCGTAAAGAGCGGGGCGTTGATGAGGAAGATTGACGAGGTATTAGGAGGAGGTGAGCCACTCATATGGGTAATAATTTCTGTTCGTTTTAAGTTTTAATGCTGTTTCTTACTTCCAATTGCTTTCTAGTATATTCCCAGTATAAGTTCCAGTATATTTCATTTTAGGTATTTATTGCAAATTTTCACACTGCCAGTCTTTGATGAGGATACCTTTTTTTTGGAAGTAATTCAGCGCAAAGGTGCTACAGGATTTGGTGCTGGGAATGTTACAGCTCTAAATGAAGGATTTGGTGCTGAATCTGATGGTGTAATTTTCGTTAAGATTCTATGACTTTTAGGGGGTGTTTCCCCCTATTTTCCAAAATAACGTAAATTTTCTCAGGCTCGTAACTTTTGATGGGTAAGACTAAACTTGATGAAACTTATATATTTAAAACCAGCATTAAAATGCGATTCTTATGATGTAGCTATTGGTATCAAAATTCCATTTTTTAAGAGTTTTGGTTACTATTGAGCCGGGTCGCTCCTTACTACAGTTCGTTACCACGAACTGTTTGAAAGAGCGAGGCGTTGAGGAGGGGACAACCCCTTTTATATACGGAATAGTTTTTGTTCGTTTTAAGTTTTAATGTCACTCCTTACTTGCAGTTAAAAAACTTGTTTTTTTTATTTAATAGTTGAAGAGCCGGCAAGTTTGCTCCTAGTGGTCTAATTAAATTGAAAATTGCATGGATTGCTCCTTGGGCCAAGGGGACAATTTTTGTTGGGAAGAAGAAGCATGCAGGAGGGCCGAAACATGGTGATGATCCAATTGTGCGACCAGAATTAAGTTTGGGAGTACAATTGTTTAAGTCAGGGCCCGAAAAGAGCCGAAAAGCTTTTTCCCGATCAACTAGAAACTCATATTAAGTGGGTCAAAGGGGACCCAATGAAGAATATAAAGTATAAACAAAATCTGTCAACATTTAAAAACAAAAAGTTCCCGAAAATCGAGCCTGAAAATGAGCCAACAATGTTGTTCTAGTGACTTAAAACTTACAACCGCAAATCCCTGGGACTATGATATTTGATATTTGAAAAAATCAAAGAGTAAGAATTTTTGAAACTATATAAATTTTAAAGACTAAAATATTTTTAGTCTTATAAATATTTTAGTAATATATATATATATATATATATATATATATATATATATATATATATATATATATATATATATATATATATATATATATACATATATATATATATATATATATATATATATATATATATATATATATATATATATATATATATATATATATATATATACAATTACTGCACTGTTTAACTTCTGCAGATACTATGTGTATACACAATTAATTCACAATCAGACCACGGGTTTTGTGTGAGATTTTGATTGCAACTTTGGACTGAATCAGAAAAAATTAAATAAATATTGTTATTTGGAATAAAAAAAAATGTCTATGAGAGTAAATATCAACATTATAACTTAAAATCAGAAAGAAATTAAACTTATAAAAGATAGGGAGCTGTCACTCCATCAAGCCCTATCGTTTATGCTGAAGTTAGGTTAATACTTTACTGAAAGCGTTTTGAAGTGCAACAAAAATTAAACAGTTATTTGGTATTGGTCAGTTTGTTTTATTTACCGATATCCTTTATATCATTTGAACTGCAAATGTTATTATTTACTTACAAGGCCTTTCACTTTCACTGGCAGAAGTTAGAACTTTGTTGTGGCCTGATCTATTTTGTTGCCTTTACTGCAAAATTTTTCTTTTCGTGGCTTTTCATAAAAAACCAAACTAAATGGTGGTGTTTTTTTACAATCCTAGTCCTTGGGCATAATTAAAGACACTAGTAAAAAAATGGTAGTAATGAACTGTTAAACCGGTTAGTTCTACATGGTACTGGTACTAACTAACTCATGTTGCAAACTACTGAGTTGGCTGCAGGGGATAAAAGATGTCGATTCATGGGACTATCAAAAAGCAGTTGTCCAAAACGCATTTCAACTTCTGTTTGACGGTCTTTTTAGGAGTCTGAATTTTTATAGAATGAAGAATGTAAATGAGTGTCGAAAATAAGGAAGTTCGCAAAGGAAAGTGCGATCGATCCAAAGAAGACGATTAGTGAAAATCAACAGATGTTGGGCCTTGAATGTTATTTTCGGCTTCTGACCAGCCCTTCTTCTTCTCTTATAGAAGTATTTAATAACTCCTTACCTCTTAAAAATGGATCAAGTCTTAAATTGATTGACTGATTTAAATGGATTATGTAATAAATCTTTCTATTGTGTAGAATGAAAATTTATTAGAATCGAATTCGTCTCCACCTGTTAGTAGAGGCGCCATTTGGACCAAATCTCGGGGTGGGCATGGGGAATTTCACAGAACTTGAGACTTTTATTATGAATCTAACCTACTTTCAAAGTTTACTATGATTAATAGCAAATAGTGTAATTACCCCAAGGGTCGTCAGGTACTTACACTCTTTGGCTAATAGGCGTGCAGTTAGCTCAAATCATTTGAACAGTATGGATTATTTTGGGCATAATGGATAATTATGGCCGGAAAAGGGCCCTTTGTGGTGGAAGCTTGGGCCCCCTGGAAAATCTGGGGTGGACATTTGCCCATCCCCTGACCCACCCCCCCAAATGGCGCCTCTGCCTGTTAGTATATCCTTTGAAGCTTACTGCTGATACTGTTACTTCTACTACTAACATCTCACTGCAGCACCAAGCCGCCTGAGGCTAACACTGCCACACACATTTCCCCTCCATCCAAAGCATCCCTCTTTACGTCCTCCCAAGAAATTCCAATTTCTCTTAAATTTTTCCCTATGATATCCTCCCTTGCCATTTGGGGACGAACTGCTCTTTGCTTGGCCCCAGATGGATGTCCAGCAAGGACAATCGTTGACAATCTATCATTCTTAATCCGTAGAACGTGTTCTAGCCTCCCCAATCTTTCTCTGATACTACCCTAGAAAGTGGGTCTGAATTTTTTTTTTCAGCCGGAGTAAAGCTATTGTTTCGAAGTACACAAAGCATTAAATTGTGTCATGAACTTAACTATTCTAAGAGTGTGTGAAAATCTACACTTTTCTGTTGCGTAGTTTGGTTTTTTTACTATAATAAGGGTACTAATATCTTCAGTTTCTGTTGTAAACCCTTCACATCCGTAGGTTTGATACTATCAGGCCCTGAAAAAGAAAATTAATAAAAATGTATCTTTCACCATTTTTTTGTCATCACTTCAAAAATGTTTTTCCAGATTTTTTATTTCGAAGAAAAGTGTAGAACGATATTAAAACCTAAAATGAGCAGAAAATTAAACTTAAAACGACATAAAATTGCTGTGAATAAGTAAATGAAACATAAAACAAACAGAAATTACTTGTAAATGAATCTTTGCACAAGAAGAAATTGATATGATGATCAGTTCAGGCTTAAAATGAACAAAATTACCAAAAATAAGATCAGGCCTTCTGCCCCCTTAAATCCACTAAAGATTGGAGTGTTCTTTGCGCTTTGATAAAAGTGATCTATATTTCGAAGAATGTGATTATAGTTCTCATAATATCAACAAGAGCAACAAAAAAAGAAATTCGCGGTGCTTTTAAAGATTTACCAATAAGAGTTCCGCAGACAGTGGGCTTTATTTACCCTCAGACAGTGGGATTAGTACCCTCTCAAATACTCGAAAAGCCATTGTCATTTGTGCTTTACTGAAAATAATATCTTTCGAAAGTGTGTCTTTTATTTTTCAAAACATAACCAAAAGAAACTATGAAAATGACAGTACTAAACAAGGTCACGTGGAAGACTCACTATTAGGATAATTAAATTCATGGCTCTCAGTTTAATTTGATTATTGTAAACAAGTAGGTTTTTTGTCAAAAATTTTCTTTTTAGTTCTATTTCATTCATAAGTTATTAAAATTGCTGAAATGAACCATTTAAGAGATTGTGGTAATTTTTTAAGCAACCTGATTAGTTTGCTGGAGCAATAGCCTGTTTCAATTGATGAATCAATAAATGATTGATGAATTAATAAATCAATAGAGTCGCGAATGACGCGACTCTAAACTGGACAATTGCAAAAACGAGTTGAAGTTGAATTTGGACTAAATTTGTCTACAAGCCTAGTACTCATTGATCTGGGAGCCATTTCCGGTTTTTTTCTGCAAGGGGAGTACTGAAAAAAACGATCGATAAAAATAATTTTATGTTAAGAACCTGAAGCTCCTATGTGGAACATGGGAACGCGTTTGGATTTGGAAAAAGCGCAATATCGAAGGTATCCAAACACCTCAAAACTATTGCTCCACCGATACGATACCATGAAGCCTTAGTATTCGCGTTATCGTATTGAGTGACAACGCTATATTTAGTCCAGACTAGTTGCCCTATTATTGGTCAATTAATGTTGATTTAAAAATGATTTAGTATCTTAAAAGTTTTCTGAAGTTCGTGTCGGTCTGTCGGTTATAGGAGACTATAGCACTGAGGATATGCATTTTATTTCCCTATTCTTTTCTTTAGCATTGCTATAATTTGATTAAAAGTTTGATGAAATTGATGAAACGTTAAAGAAAGTTGGATATTGTTCAAGAAGCCATTGACTGAACACCTTCGTTTAGGGTGACTAAACTGCCAAGACCTAGCTTTTTTACTACAGAAAATGTTCTAATAAGAACTGGTCTATGAACAACTAGTTTCAAATTATAGTATTGTCCAATATGGATGACTTTAATCGAAAACACGCAATGGAACTGTTTTTCTAAACTAGTGTTTTGGAATCCTGTACTTTGTGTCAATTTTCAATTTCTGTATGGCTGTGGAAAAACACGTTAATGTTTAATTTTGGATAATTTGACTTAAGATTCTAATTTTTTTAAGTTTTAGGCCCCATCGCCCTTTCCACCTAACCTCTGACTTATGCACGCTCATAATGGTGTCACATATTGATTTTGACCAACAATATTTCTATTATAACTCTATTTTTATTTCTAAAAAGACAAAACATTTGCTCACGTGATCTTTTTTTCAGGTTAGATCAACCGATTGACGGCCTAATTATAGGAGGTAGTGTTGGAATGAAGCTCAAAGTAATGGACTACTGGAAATGTGCAGAAGTAGGGTTACGAACATCAGGATCTAGAAAAATATCCATTGTTCTTGCTGAATCGCTCCCAGGACAAGGTAACTTACAAAACAAGTGGTATTTCAGTTTAGAAATTTAATTGAAATCTTGGAAACCTTTTTCTTGTATGGTTGGAATTGTGTGGCCTTTATCGTATAGGGCAGTGCCCTCTCTCGATAATTTTGTATTTTCAACTATTTATACCATGAAAACATTTTTGAATGAATTAGCGTGGTCCTTGTCTGTTCTTCATTCAAGATATTGCATAGAATCCAGGGAGTGTTTTCCCACGTGCGAGTCAACAGGACTTATCAGTTTTCGTAGAGATTGAATTAGAGCTTTGGGAACCTCTTGCTTGAAAATTTGTGCTTGTATAACCTTTTTCTTATATGGTATTGATTCATAATTTTTAATTTTCAGCTAATTCACATATCAGAACATTTTTGGATGAGCATGGTGGGCCTGGTATTCAACATATTGGATTACATACGAAGAGTATTGTCCCATGTGTGAGTCGACTCCATCAAAATGGAGTGCAATTTAGAAAACCGCCAGAAGCTTATTATTCATCTGTAAGTAAAATATTATTAATCTTTACTGAGGTCAAATTACCTGACTAGCTTTGATCCTAAAAGGCAACAATCCCTACGGGTGACTAATTGAAATTTCCCTATAGAGTTCGAAGAAATAAACGTTTAAATGGGGATAAGTCTATCTATTAAATACAAGAGTTTTGACATTTTGACCACATATACAATGATCGTCATCAGCAGATGTACATATGTATATCTGCAGTATATGCATATCAGCAGTATATCTGCTGATGACGATCGCTGCATATGTGGTCGAAATATCCAGACTTTTGTATCAGTTTTCACTGTCTAATAAATGGACGTATCCTAATTTGACTGTTTATTTATTCGTCATAAAAAAGCGGTTTGGTCTGGAAAAAATCCATATTTTAAGATCTTACGTCGAAATACCTATGCAGCAGGCTACTAATCAATATAAATATTCATGTAGCGAGAGCAGTCATCTGATAAAGCTAGAATAAATATAATGCACTGTCACTGTATTATTCATGTATTCAGGCACTTATAAGGATCACGGCTTATTAATCTTTCTAATCTTTATTCATATTGATATAGTTTCAATGAGGTTTGAAATTTATAGATGGCGTTGAGGGAGTTTTTTTCCTCCATTTGTCTAAGGCTAAACCTTTGAATATCCAAACGTTCAAATATTCATATGCGTCTTGAAATTAAATATGAAGTTATTTCTAACTATGCACAGTTTTAAGCATGTAAGCACCCACATTAGAAAGTGATTCCCATTAATTGGCTCTATTCACGTGCAGACATGAAAAGTGTAAGAAAAAACACTATAAGAAAAGTTTTATATGCAAATTTTGCCTTAATTAATTCTGTTAGGAATTTTAAATAAGACTGGAAAGTTTTCTCTATCGTCCAGTTTAGTTCTATACAGAAGCTAATTTGCTTAAACATGGAGTTCAAAGCAATATCACTTAAAACATTCAATGACAGTTTTCAAATCATTAACACTAAACATCTAAGCAATTAATTTTTTCCAATATAAAAAGTTGGAATTATCATTATTTAGAATATTCCCACACTGTGTTTGGTTCTAATGTCAAGTTAAATATCAACAGGGTTTATGAACATTACCATTAAATTTTTGGTTTAGACGTATGAATATTCTCCATGTCAATAGTTTCTAATTTATACATTCTATTTAAAATTCTTATTTTCTTTTCATTTTGGTAATGCTCGCAGTGCTTATGAACCGTCTATAAGTAAAATATGTGCTGAATATAGCGAGGCATTCCAGTTCCATTGTGGTGTCGATCGACTGGGCAAATTCTGTATTAAAAGTTGTACCAAATTCTAGATTGCTATTTTTGGGCTTTTTGGCAATACTTGCGGGGCTTATGACCCGTCTATAAATAAAATATTTTTTGAATATAGGGAGGCAATCCAGTTCCATTGTAGTGTCGATCGACTGGGCAAATTCTGTATTAAAAGTTGTACCAAATTCTAGATTGCTATTTTTTGGCTTTTTGGCAATACTAGCGGGGCTTATGACCCGTCTATAAGTAAAATATTTTTCGAATATAGGGAGGCAATCCAGTTCCATTGTAGTGTCGATCGACTGGGCAAATTTTGTATTTATTACATTATTATTAGGCTATACCGTTAATACTAGCGGTGCTTATGACCCGTCTATAAGTAAAATATTTTTCGAATATAGGGAGGCAATCCAGTTTCATTGTAGTGTCGATCGACTGGGCAAATTCTGTATTAAAAGTTATACGAATATACGGAGGCTATACCGCTAATACTAGCGGTGCTTATGACCCGTCTATAAGTAAAATATTTTTCGAATATAGGGAGGCAATCCAGTTCCATTGTAGTGTCGATCGACTGGGCAAATTCTGTATTAAAAGTTATACGAATATACGGAGCTATACCGCTAATACTAGCGGTGCTTATGACCCGTCTATAAGTAAAATATTTTTCGAATATAGGGAGGCAATCCAGTTCCATTGTAGTGTCGATCGACTGGGAAAATTTTGTATTTATTACATTATTATTAGGCTATACCGTTAATACTAGCGGTGCTTATGACCCGTCTCTAAGTAAAATATTTTTCGAATATAGGGAGGCAATCCAGTTTCATTGTAGTGTCGATCGACTGGGCAAATTCTGTATTAAAAGTTATACGAATATACGGA
>NC_088865.1:52545614-52608114 GCF_032884065.1 Artemia franciscana
AGCAATCCAGAATTTGGTACAACTTTTAAAACAGAATTTGCCCAGTCGATCGACACCACAATAGAACTGGATTGCCTCCCTATATTCGAAAGATATTTTACTTATAGACGGGTCATAAGCCCCGATAGTATTGCCAAAAAGCCAAAAAATAGCAATCCAGAATTTGGTACAACTTTTAATACAGAATTTGCCCAGTCGATCGACACTACAATGGAACTGGATTACCTCCCTATTTTCGAAAAATATTTTACTTATAGACGGGTCATAAGCCCCGCTAGTATTGCCAAAAAGCCAAAAATAGCAATCCAGAATTTGGTACAACTTTTAAAACAGAATTTGCCCAGTCGATCGACACCACAATAGAACTGGATTGCCTCCCTATATTCGAAAGATATTTTACTTATAGACGGGTCATAAGCCCCGATAGTATTGCCAAAAAGCCAAAAAATAGCAATCCAGAATTTGGTACAACTTTTAATACAGCATTTGCCCAGTCGGTCGACACCACAATGGAACTGGATTGCCTCCCTATATTCGAAAGATATTTTACTTATAGACGGGTCATAAGCCCCGATAGTATTGCCAAAAAGCCAAAAATAGCAATCCAGAATTTGGTACAACTTTTAATACAGCATTTGCCCAGTCGGTCGACACCACAATGGAACTGGATTGCCTCCCTATATTCGAAAGATATTTTACTTATAGACGGGTCATAAGCCCCGATAGTATTGCCAAAAAGCCAAAAATAGCAATCCAGAATTTGGTACAACTTTTAATACAGAATTTGCCCAGTCGATCGACACTACAATGGAACTGGATTACCTCCCTATTTTCGAAAAATATTTTACTTATAGACGGGTCATAAGCCCCGCTAGTATTGCCAAAAAGCCAAAAATAGCAATCCAGAATTTGGTACAACTTTTAATACAGAATTTGCCCAGTCGATCGACACTACAATGGAACTGGATTACCTCCCTATTTTCGAAAAATATTTTACTTATAGACGGGTCATAAGCCCCGCTAGTATTGCCAAAAAGCCAAAAATGGCAATCCAGAATTTGGTACAACTTTTAAAACAGAATTTGCCCAGTCGGTCGACACCACAATGGAACTGGATTGCCTCCCTATATTCGAAAGATATTTTACTTATAGACGGGTCATAAGCCCCGATAGTATTGCCAAAAAGCCAAAAAATAGCAATCCAGAATTTGGTACAACTTTTAATACAGCATTTGCCCAGTCGGTCGACACCACAATGGAACTGGATTGCCTCCCTATATTCGAAAGATATTTTACTTATAGACGGGTCATAAGCCCCGCTAGTATTGCCAAAAAGCCAAAAATAGCAATCCAGAATTTGGTACAACTTTTAAAACAGAATTTGCCCAGTCGATCGACACCACAATGGAACTGGATTGCCTCCCTATATTCGAAAAATATTTTACTTATAGACGGGTCATAGTATTGCCAAAAAGCCAGAAAATAGCAATCCAGAATTTGGTACAACTTTTAATACAGCATTTGCCCAGTCGGTCGACACCACAATGGAACTGGATTGCCTCCCTATATTCGAAAAATATTTTACTTATAGACGGGTCATAAGCACCGCTAGTATTGCCAAAAAGCCAAAAAATAGCAATCCAGAATTGGGTACAACTTTTAATACAGCATTTGCCCAGTCGGTCGACACCACAATGGAACTGGATTGCCTCCCTATATTCGAAAAATATTTTACTTATAGACGGGTCATAAGCCCCGCTAGTATTGCCAAAAAGCCAAAAAATAGCAATCTAGAATTTGGTACAAAACTTTTAATACAGCATTTGCCCAGTCGATCGACACCACAATGGAACTGGATAGCCTCCCTATATTCAAAAAATATTTTATTTATAGACGGGTCATAAGCCCCACTAGTATTGCCAAAAAGCCAAAAAATAGCAATCTAGAATTTGGTACAACTTTTAATACAGAATTTGCCCAGTCGATCGACACCACAATGGAACTGGAATGCCTCGCTATATTCAGCAAATATTTTACTTATAGACAGTTCATAAGCACTGGGAGCATTACCAAAATGAAAAGAAAATAAGAAATTTAAATAGAATGTATAAATTAGAAACTATTGATATGGAGGATATTCATACGTCTAAACCAAAAATTTAATGGTAATGTTCATAAACCCTGTTGATATTTAACTTGTCATTAGAACCCAAACACAGTGTGGGAATATTCTAAATAATGATAATTCCAACTTTTCATATTGGAAGAAATTAATTGCTTAGATGTTTAGTGTTAATGATTTGAAAACTGTCATTGAATGTTTTAAGTGATATTGCTTTGAACTCCATGTTTAAGCAAATTAGCTTCTGTATAGAACTAAACTGGACGATAGAGAAAACTTTCCAGTCTTATTTCAAATTCCTAACCGAATTAATTAAGGCAAAATTTGCATATAAAACTTTTCTTATAGTGTTTTTTCTTACACTTTTCATGTCTGCACGTGAATAGAACCAATTAATGGGAATCACTTTCTAATGCGGGTGCTTAGATGCTTAAAACTGTGCATAGTTAGAAATAACTTCATATTTAATTTCAAGACGCATATGAATATTTGAACGTTTGGATATTCAAAGGTTTAGCCTTAGAAAAATGGAGGAAAAAAACTCCCTCAACGCCATCTATAAATTTCAAACCTCATTGAAACTATATCAATATGAATAAAGATTAGAAAAATTAATAAGCCGTGATCCTTATAAGCGCCTGAATAGATGAATAATACAGTGACACTGCATCATATTTATTCTAGCTTTATCAGATGACTGCTCTCGCTACATGAATATTGATATTGATTAGTAGCCTGCTACATAGGTATTTCGACATAAGACCTTAAAATATGGATTTTTTCCAGACCAAACCGCTTTTTTATGACGAATAAATAAACAGTCAAATTAGGATACGTCCATTTATTAGACAATAAAAACTGATACAAAAGTCTGGATATTTCGACCACATATGCAGCGATCGTCATCAGCAGATATACTGCTGATATGCATAGTGCAAATCAGATATGCATATACTGCAGATATGTACATCTGCTGATGACGATCATTGTATATGTGGTCAAAATGTCAAAAATCTTGTATCTAATAGATAGACTTATCCCCATTTAAACGTTTATTTCTTCGAACTCTATAGGGAAATTTCAATTAGTCACCCGTACGGATTGTTGCCTTTTAGGATTAAAGCTAGTCAGGTAATTTGACCTCAGTATAGATTAATAATATTTTACTTACAGATGAATAATAAGCTTCGGGCGGTTTTCTAAATTGCACTCCATTTTGATGGAGTCGACTCACACATGGGACAATACTCTTCGTATGTAATCCAATATGTTGAATACCAGGCCCACCATGCTCATCCAAAAATGTTCTGATATGTGAATTAGCTGAAAATTAAAAATTATGAATCAATACATATAAGAAAAAGGTTATACAAGCACAAATTTTCAAGCAATAGGTTCCCAAAGCTCTAACTCAATCTCTACGATAGCTGGAAAGTCCTGTTGACTCGCACGTGGGAAAACACTCCCTGGATTCTATGCAATATCTTGAATGAAGAACAGACAAGGACCACGCTAATTCATTCAAAAATGTTTTCATAGTATAAATAGTTGAAAATACAAAATTAACGAGAGAGGGCACTGCCCTCTACGATAAAGGCCACACAATTCCAACCATACAAGGAAAAGGTTTCCAAGATTTCAATTAAATTTCTAAACTGAAATACCACTTGTTTTGTAAGTTACCTTGTCCTGGGAGCGATTCAGCAAGAACAATGGATATTTTTCTAGATCCTGATGTTCGTAACCCTGCTTCTGCACATTTCCAGTAGTCCATTACTTTGAGCTTCATTCCAACACTACCTCCTATAATTAGGCCGTCAATCGGTTGATCTAACCTGAAAAAAGGATCACGTGAGCAAATGTTTTGTCTTTTTAGAAATAAAAATAGAGTTATAATAAAAATATTGTTGTCAAAATCAATATGTGACACCATTATGAGCGTGCATAAGTCAGAGGTTAGGTGGAAAGGGCGATGGGGCCTAAAATTTAAAAAAATTAGAATCTTAAGTCAAAATATCCAAAATTAAACATTAACGTGTTTTTCCACAGCCATACAGAAATTGAAAATTGACACACAGTGCAGGATTCCAAAACACTAGTTTAGAAAAACAGTTCCATTGCGTCTTAAGTCATCCATATTGGACAATACTATAATTTGAAACTATTTGTTCATAGACCAGTTCTTATTAGAACATTTTCTGTAGTAAAAAAGCTAGATCTTGGCAGTTTAGTCACCCTAAACGAAGGTGTTCAGTC
The DNA here is from genome assembly GCF_032884065.1 of Artemia franciscana. Taxonomy (NCBI): domain Eukaryota; kingdom Metazoa; phylum Arthropoda; class Branchiopoda; order Anostraca; family Artemiidae; genus Artemia; species Artemia franciscana. The sequence goes on from NC_088865.1 coordinate 52,549,993, forward strand.
AATGGCTTCTTGAACAATATCCATTAACTAAAAGGAAAGTAACTAAAAGGAAAATTTTTGACAAAAAACCTACTTGTTTACAATAATCAAATTAAACTGAGAGCCATGAATTTAATTATTCTAATAATGAGTACTGTCATTTTCATAGTTTCTTTTGGTTCATGTTTTGAAAAATAAAAGATACACTTTCGAAAGATAATATTTTCAGTAAAGCACAAATGACAATGGCTTTTCGAGTATTTGAGAGGGTAGTAATCCCACTGTCTGAGGGTAAATAAAGCCCACTGTCTGCGGAACTCTTATTGGTAAATCTTTAGAAGCACCACGAATTTCTTTTTTTGTTGCTCTTGTTGATATTATGAGAACTATAATCACATTCTTCGAAATATAGATCACTTTCATAAAAGCGCAAAGAACACTCCAATCTTTAGTGGATTTAAGGGGGCAGAAGGCCTGATCTTAATTTTGGTAATTTTGTTCATTTTAAGCCTGAATTGGTCATCATATCAATTTCTTCTTGTGCAAAGATTCATTTACAAGTAATTTCTGTTTGTTTTATGTTTCATTTACTTATTTACAGCAATTTTATGTCGTTTTAAGTTTAATTTTCTGCTCATTTTAGGTTTTAATATCGTTCTACACTTTTCTTCGAAATAAAAAATCTGGAAAAACATTTTTAAATTGATGACAAAAAAATGGTCAAAGATACATTTTTATTAATTTTCTTTTTCAGGGCCTGATAGTATCAAACCTACGGATGTGAAGGGTTTACAACAGAAACTGAAGATATTAGTATCCTTATTATAGTAAAAAACCAAACTACGCAACAGAAAAGTGTAGATTTTCACACACTCTTAGAATAGTTACGTTCATGACACAATTTAATGCTTTGTGTACTTCGAAACAATAGCTTTACTCCGGCTGAAAAAAAAATTCAGACCCACTTTCTAGGGTAGTATAAGAGAAAGGTTGGGGAGGCAAGAACACGTTCTACGGATTAAGAATGATAGATTGTCAACGATTGTCCTTGCTGGACATCCATCTGGGGCCAAGCAAAGAGCAGTTCGTCCCCAAATGGCGAGGGAGGATATCATAGGGGAAAATTTAAGAGAAATTGGAACTTCTTGGGAGGACGTAAAGAGGGATGCTTTGGATGGAGGGGAAATGTGTGTAGCAGTGTTAGCCTCAGGCAGCTTGGAGCTGCAGTGAGATGTTAGAAGTAGAAGTAACAGTATTAGCAGTAAGCTTCAAAGGATATACTAACAGGCAGAGGCGCCATTTGGGGGGGGGGAGGGGTCAGGGGTGGGCAAATGCCCACCCCAGATTTTCCAGGGGGCCCAAGCTTCCACCACAAAGGGCCCTTTTCCGGCCATAATTATCCATTATGCCCAACATAATCCATTCTGTTCAAATGATTTGAACTAACTGCACGCCTATTAGCCAAAGAGTATAATTACCTGACGACCCTTGGGGTAATTACACTATTTGCTATTAATCATAGTAAACTTTGAAAGTAAGTTAGATTCATAATAAAAGTCCCAAGTTCTGTCAAATGCCCCATGCCCACCCGAAGATTTGGTCCAAATGGCGCCTCTGCTAACAGGTGGAGACGAATTCGCTTCTAATAAATTTTCATTCTACACAATAGAAAGATTTATTACATAATCCATTTAAATCAGTCAATCAATTTAAGACTTGATCCATTTTTAAGAGGTAAGGAGTTATTAAATACTTCTATAAGAGAAGAAGAAGGGCTGGTCAGAAGCCAAAAATATTATTCCAAGGCCCAAGTTCTGTTGATTTTCACTAATTGTCTTCTTTGGATCGCTCGCACTTTCCTTTGCGAACTTCCTTATTTTCGACACTCATTTACATTCTTCATTTTATAAAAATTCAGACTCTTAAAAAGACCGTCAAACAGAAGTTGAAATGCGTTTTGGACAACTGCTCCTTGATAGTCTCATGAATCGACATCTTTTATCCCCTGCAGCCAACTCAGTAGTTAACAACAGGAGTTAGTTAGTATCAGTGCCACATAGAACTAACCGGTTTAACAGTTCATTTCTACCATTTTTTTTACTAGTTCCTTTAATTATGCCCAAGGACTAGGATTGTAAAAAACACCACCATTTAGTTGTTGTTTTTTTATTTATCAAAAACCACGAAAAGAGAAATTTTGCAGCAAATGATTCTGATTCTAACAGAAAATTGAGTTCATTTTTTAGGCTACAAAATAGATCAGGCCACAGCAAAGTGCTAACTTCTGCCAGTGAAAGTGAAAGGCCTTGTAAGTAAACAATAACATTTGCAGTTCAAACGATATAAAGGATGTCGGTGAATAAAACACAAACTGGTCAATACTAAATAATTGTTTAATTTTTGTCGCACTCCAAAACGCTGTCAGTAAAGCATTAACCTAACTTTGGCATAAACGATAGGGCTCAATGGAGTGGCAGCTCCCTATCTTATAGCCTATAAGAATAATTTCTTTTTGATTTTAAGTTCTAATGTTGATCTTTACTCTCATAGACATTTATTCCAAATATAATTTCTTCTGTTTCAGTCCAAGCTTGCAATCAATATCTCATTCAAATCCCGTGGTCTGATTGTGAATTAATTGTGTATACACATAGTATCTGCAGAAATTACACAGTGCAGTAACTGTAATTACTCGTAGAATATCTTTATCACTCACTCCTCTGCCACTATCCTTTTAGCAGAGAGGTAGATACGGTTTGCCATTTCTGAACTAGAATCATGCAAGGAGTTCAATTTATTTGGATATAGAGCCCAAATTGACCCACGGCACTGAAACAAACCCTCCCAGCATTTTTGCAGAAATCTAGTTTGAGCGGGAAATATGAAAGATTTCATATTTGTATGATTGGATGACAGAAGGGGGTCCTTGAATCTTCCAAAACCACCCCCACCGCCGATTTACGCAAAAGAGAAGCATATAGTAGCTTCTTTTGAGCCAGAATCATGTAGGAGTTGTCAATAATCATGATTCTAGGCAGAACGTTCGTTTCCGCAGCGTCTTCGACATCCCCTTCCCTCAACCATTCGAGGATATGGTGACGTAAATACCAGTAGATAGTAAGAGAATATGTCATAACCATCCTATGCTTTTGTTCTTAGTCTTTAAAATTTATATATAGTTTTTAAAATTCTTACTCTTTCATTTTTTAAAAACAGCTCCCAGTAGCACGAAAGGAGCATAATCCCAGAGATTTACGGTTGTAAGTTTTATGTCACTAAAAAAAAAATTGTTGGCCCATTTTCAGGCTCGATTTTCGGAAACTTTTTATTTTTAAGTGTTGACAAATTTTGTTTCTACTTTTATTCTTCATTGGGTCCCCTTTGGCCCACTTAATATGAGTTTCTAGTTGATTGGGAAAAAGTTTTTCGGCTCTTTTTGGGCCCCGACTTAAAACAATTGTACTCCCAAACTGAATTCTGGTCGCACAATCGGATCATCACCATGTTTTGGCCCTCTTACATCCTTCTTCTTCCCGACAAAAATAGTCCCCTTGGCCCAAGGAGCGATCCAATCCATGAAAATTTCAATTTAATTGGACAACTAGGATCAAACATGCCGGTTCTTTTCTACTATAGTAATTATCTATGATACGTTGGCAATTTGCATAATTACGGATCCTTCTTCCTGGGACTGTATGGGTTTTGTCTTTCCTCGAGGCATATTTGTTGCACTTATTGGCTATTTTTAGAGAGCTCAATATCCTGAAATTATAATCCAATATCGGAGGCGTCTGGGGGTAAAGGAGGGTATGACAAGGGGTCCTCCAATCAATTCCAAGCCTTAATTAGGGCACTAGGAATTATCAATTTTCGATACATTGAGCCTCCTCTCAAGGTTCCGTGAATTCCCCGTCTATACAAAGGAACCGGAGGGGGGGGGATATAAGGTTGGCACTTCAAGCTTTACTAAGTCATCACTAGTGCATTGGCTCTGATGACCCAGTCATACGTGTTTTAAACACGCTAGCAATAAAGAAGCATAATTTTAATTAAACAAAGAATTATTTTTATAAAATAATGAATTAAGATAGGTTTGTAATCTAGGGTGTCCATAGGATAGACGTGTAAGATGTCATGATGGCCTCAGCGGTGTCATTGAAGCGATTTTTTGCAGATTTCTAGGCTTATCTTTCCAAAATTCCAATAGAAAATTTTATTGTATAAAGAAAATGCGCATACATAAGCTCTTCCTCCTTTTAATTATGATGATTTTCTTATCCTATATAGTTCTTTTTTTTGAGCAGTCCCAAAATCCTAACTTTTTAACCATAAGGTTTTAACCATGGATCATCGGTACTAGTTCAGATTTTCCAAATAGGATCTCAGATTTGATTGAAAGGGAAGAGAATGCTAGTGAGTCCTACAGTTAATGGGTTAAACCGATACTTTTGGCTCTCATTGGTTTGAAACTCACCCCCGTAATTTCTTGGACCCTATCTTGCAAACAAGATATACAGTTTGTCCAAATAAGGTGGTAACAAACTTTTATTTCAGAACGGTTAAAATGTACACCTTCAAGTTCTAGGGCAAAGCAAACCCTAGCAAAATTTTACACTGAAGCCAAAACCTACCTTCCCCTCCTAACAAAATTCATAAAATGGGCATAAAAGCTTTTACCTTCATCCAAAAAGTCCTTGGGACAAGGTTAATCCTATGCAAAAAAGTAAATATAAATTGGTTCACCAGAGAACAGGTTTCAAAAACTTATATTCGCAAAAAGCTTGAAGCTTAAATTTACGAGTCTTTGTGTAAAGTGGGCATCAATGCACAAAAAGAACTTGAAAACATATTTTTCACTTCAAAATGGGCCAGACAAAATTTTCCAATGTAATAAGATAATAGAAGAGGATATTTTCAATCTGCCAAGACAAAAAGGAGTAAAATGGACTTTAAGTATTTTCAATCATCTCAGGCTAAAAGGCTAAGATTCTTGACACCCAAAAAAGAGCCCCAAATTTTGTATCCCTGAAAGGTTTAAAATTACCTCCATAATTTCTGAACAATTTGTGGAATATTCAAAAACTTTCCACAATCAATGCCCCCAATCAATCCAATTTGAATTTAGAGTAAAAACATTGTTAAAATAATACCGAGCAAGACTACTGCTGATCAAGCATTTTGAATGAAAGTTCCACTTTTCTTAAATTTATGTTGCAATCCAACACTCTAGTTCCGAAGTGGAAAAGCTAAAAGCTAAAAAAATGGTATTACTTTTTAAAGTATTTAGTAAAGAACAGCACAGTGCTGTTTAGTAAACAGCACAAAGCTTCATAGTCCAGACAAGTCGTGCTGACCTCCGTTTCACGGCCCTTCAGTAAGGAAGGGCAACGGGGTTCTAATACCCCCCCCCCCTGCACTTATGCACACCCTTGCTGTTTGGGCAAAAAAATAAAACCTAAAATGTATAGATATTCAAATAGATAACCAAGTCAAACTTATAGAAATTACTCACAAATATGAGAAACAGCTCCCCTAAAAGCTAGCACATCATTTGTACTTAGTTTTATTCATTTCATTTTGTTTGATTTCCATGTTCTTGACATGATGGCTTTATGTTTCACCACTCACATTTACTTATTTATTTATTTCCTGTTTTGCATTTTCCTATATTCTTCTCAAAGCATGCAACATAAGGATTTCTAACATCAAAATTCACTTCAATAACGTTTCGTAATCGGGATTTGGCAATATCAATATAGGATTATCAATATAAGAACAAAAAAGAAAAAGAAAGGGAAGTCCTACTAGGTAGTCTAATCTTGGATTGTTAAATAAAACTGCCTTAAGTTAGAAAATATTATGACAAAAATTCACCAAAAAAAGTTTAATATTAATAGGTTAAAAAATCATTATTGGGTACTAGAAATAAAATTACACCTAGCGAATAAATTAGTAAAAAATATACAATTTAGAATAGATTATATTATATTCAGTAGTCTACATGTGAAAATTAAGAAGACTTTGGAACAATTAGCATTAGAAAGTAACTGGAATTAAAATAATTAGAAAAAAACTGAGCTTTTGCTGAAAATAATTTACAAAATAGAAAAGGTTAATCTACCTTTCCAGAAAAAATGTGATGAGAATGAAGAAGAGTTTAATAATAAGAAGAAGAAGATTTTTACCAGACTCATGACTTTGCCTGCAAACGAAGCAAAAACCGCATAAGAACTATGATGTTAGTTCTCCAGTAAAATGATTTTTTTTTACCACTAAAGAAGTAATGTGCTGGTCATTTAATGACCAAAATGGTCAAAACTCTTAAAGTAGAATCTGATTTTGAAACAAGAATAAATACACTACCTATTTATCATAAACCGTTTCATTCCAAAGGTCTTCTCATAAAATTCAATAACAGAGTCCATTTGACCTGTTTCACATACATATGTTACATGGTCCATATAGTCAACCAGCGAATTGTCACAGCCAATGGATACGGTCCGAAAGCCAGGGAGAAAGCCCTTATATCTGCTTTTATTCAACAGGGTATGTATAACATTTCCACATATAGATTTTACTTGAGCAATCTGGATGGATCCAAAAGAATCATTTATGGTTCTGCAAGGGGTAATAATAACCCCTCCTGCCTTAACATAGTTATCACAGAACAATTTTATATCTTTCACTGCAAAGGCTAAATTGAACACAGTATCCCTATTGCACTCTCTCTTGCTGCAATTTATCACAATGCCATTGGAGTCAACTAGTTTTTCAACTCTTTTTGTTATTACTAAAATACATTCACCAGATTTCACAGCATTCTGTTTTATGTCTTGATTTTCTTTAACATAAGCTAGTTCAAAATTAAGCTTTTCAATGAAGTACTTTGTGATTTTTTCAATATTGGACGTACAGATCTCAATATGATGTACAACCGGTTCCATACCAATTGTTAAGCTGCTTTTTTTAATCTAAAAAAAAAGAGTATTAAAAAACATAGCTTCTGAATTAACAGTTTTTTGAAGAGTATAAAAATCTTTTATTACCATTTTCTCCTTTCTCTGTAATAAAATTATTACGGACTAGCTCAACTTAAAAAACTAGATAAAACCACGAATTTTAATAGCACGTTTGTCCAAGTTACATCAGTAATCAAAACTGATTCACCTTCAAAAACAACTAGAGAATGAAGTACACTGTCTGACTGACTGACTGATTTGTTCAAAAATACAATAAAATAAACACACCTTATACCAACAGCCAAGGGATGGCAACCAAGGGCTCAATAAAAGATGGGTGCAACCCTTGACTCTTAACTGATTATTAACTCATTAAAAATATCCTCCCTCTTAAGAGTTATTTTATGAAAAAATATCAACAAATTATTTTTTCAGTCAAAATACTTCTTTAAACCCTGTATTCAGGCCTCCGAATGTTGGTTAGATTACACGAATTCTGAAATACCAGTAGCCTATAATTTAATGTTAAAGGAGAGAAAACATGCTAAACAGTATCTCCTCATCAACAAAATGCCTAAAAAAAGAAGTAATCAAACAGTTCGTGGTAACGAACTGTAGTAAGGAGCAACCCGGCTCAATAGTAACCAAAACTCAAAAAAATTGAATTTTGATATCAATAGCTACATCAAAAGAATAGCATTTTAATGCTGATTTTAAATATTTCAGTTACATCAAGTTTAGTCTTACCCATCAAAAGTTAAGAGCCTGAGAAAATTTGCCTTATGCAAGAAAATAGCGGGAAACACCCCCTAAAAGTCGTAGAATCTTAACGAAAATGACACCATCAGATTCAGCGTATCAGAGAACCCTACTGTAGAAGTTTCAAGCTCCTATCTACAAAAATGTGGAATTTTGTATTTTTTGCCAGAAGACAAATCACGGGTGCGTGTTTATTTGTTTGTTTTTTTTTCTTTTTCCCAGGGGTCATCGTATCGACCAAGTGGTCCTAGAATGTCGCAGGAGGGCTCATTCTAACGGAAATGAAAAGTTCTAGTGCCCTTTTTAAGTGACCAAAAAAATTAGAGGGCATCTAGGCCCCCTCCAACGCTCATTTTTTTTCCAAAGTCAACGGATCAAAATTTTGAGATAGCCATTTTGTTCAGCATAGTCGAAAACCATAAAAACTATGTCTTTGGGGATGACTTACTCCCCAAAATCCCTGGGGGAGGGCCTGCAAGTTACAAACTTTGACCAGTGTTTACATATAGTAATGGTTATTGGGAAGTGTACAGACGTTTTCAGGGGGATTTTATTTTGTTTGGGGGTGGGGCTGAGGGGAGGGGGCTATGTTGGAGGCACATGAAAATGTTTTTTTCAAATAAAAGGAAGGAGTAACATTGAAACTTAAAACGAATAGAGATTATTACGCATATGAGAGGTTCTAAAAATACTTTAGCATAAAGAGCGAGGTATTTAGGAGGAGATAAATACCTCGCTCTTTATGCTAAAGTATTTTTAGTAATTTCAACTAATTATTCTACGGCTTTCTGATTCAGGGGTCATTCTTAAAGAATTGGGACAAAACTTACGATTTAGTGTAAAGAGCGAGGTATTAACGAGGGTACAAACCCCCTCGTATACATAATAAAAATATAAGATTATGAAAGCTTGTCACGTAATTTAATTCTTAAGTTACGTATATTTTTTACTAATAAAAACGTTCGTCAAAAATTAAAAGTTCTAGTTGCCTTTTAAGTAAACGAAAAAATGGAGGGCAACTAGGCCACCTTCCCCACCCCTTATTTCTCAAAGTCGTCTGATCAAAACTAAGAGAAAGCCATTTAGCCAAAAAAAAAAATAATATACAAATTTCTTTTTAATAATTTATGTGCGGAGAGCCAAAACCAAACATGCATTAATTCAAAAACGTTCAGAAAATAAATAAAAAAAAACTAATTTTTTTAGCTGAAAGTAAGGAGCGACATTAAAACTTAAAACGAACAGAAATTACTCCGTATATGAAAAGGGTTGTCCCCTCCGCAATCCCTCGCTCTTTACGCTAAAGTTTGACTCTTTGCCACAATTCTACTTTTTAAAACAATTAAAAGCTTTAGCGTAAAGAGCGAGGGATTGCGGAGGGGACAACCCATTTCATATACGGAGTAATTTCTGTTCGTTTTAAGTTTTAATGTCGCTACTTACTTTCAGCTAAAAAAAATAGTTTTTTTTATTTAATCTTACAATAAGAAATAAACCTCTGAATTCTCTGCTCATTGGTTCTTCTCAAGAAAACACAATAGAATTAGAGCTCGAGATGTCTTTGAGAAAGGCTTCAGCAAAGAGTCAAGACCAAATGATGTTTTACAAGATTTGCGAAAGTTTGAATTTTGACAAAGTCTCGACAGAAAGAAGCAGAATCGACTATAGAGTAATCATACGAAAAAGATATTGTTACCCAAGTTTTATTGTAACATTTGATTTTGAGTTCCAATATTAATGCCTTCTTCCCAAGAATACCATCAAATATCAGAACCTGTGCAAAACTTTTTCTTATTTTATAAACCAGTGCAATTTCTTTATATCAAATAAATACTCACAAGCCAGTAATGATGCCATTTAATATACAATGTCTACTGAACGACAAATTTGTTTACAAATACTATAAAATAAACACACCTTACAACAATGGCCACCGATGGCAACCGAGGGATGGCAACCGAGGGTCTACTAAGAGATGGATGCAACTTTTTGGTTCTTAACTGATTATTAATTCATTAAAAAAAATCCTCCCTCTTATGCGCTTTTTCACGAAAAAATTCAATAAATTACTTCTTCAGTCAAAATACTTCTTTAATCATTCTACTTACCTCCCCCCCAAATGATGGTTAGATTACACGAATACTAAAATACCAGTAGCCTACAATCTAATGTTAAAGGAGAGAAAAACATGCTAAACAGTATCTCTTCATCAACAAAATGCCTGAGAAAAAGAAGTAATCTTACAATAAGAAATAAACCCCTGAATTCTCTGCTCATTGGTTCTTCTCAAGAAAACTCTCTAGAATTAGAGCTCGTGATGTCTTTGAGAAAGGCTTCAGCAAAGAGTCAAGACCAAATGATGTTTTACAAGATTTGCGAAAGTTTGCAAAAGTTTGAATTTTGACAAAGTCTCGACAGAAAGAAGCAGAATCGACTATAGAGTAATCATACGAAAAAGATATTGTTACCCAAGTTTTATTGTAACATTTGATTTTGAGTTCCAATATTAACGCCTTCTTCCCAGGAATACCACCAAATATCAGAACTTTTTCTTATTTCAGAAACCAGTAGAAATTTTGTATATCGAATAAAATATTCACAAACCAGTATTGATGCCATTTAATATCAGTGAGTTCAAACATTAATACTTTCTTCTAAAAAAAATTCTATTACCAGGATGCATGCAAACTTTTGCCTCATTCGTTTCATAAACCAATAATATTTCTCATCAAACAGTTCGTGGTAACGAACTGTAGTAAGGAGCGACCGGCTCAATAGTAAACGAAACTCTAAAAAACGGAATTTTGATGCTAAAAGATACATCAAAAGAATCGGATTTTTATGCTGATTTTAAATATATAAGTTTCATCAAATTTAGTCTTTGTCATCAAAAGTTACGAGCCTGCGAAAATTTGCCTTATTTTGGAAAACAGGGAGAAACATCTCCTAAAAGTAATGGAATCTTAACAAAAATCACACCATAGCGTTCAGCGTAGCAGAAATCTCTACAGCAAAAATTTCAAGCTCCTATCTACAAAAATGTGGAATTTCAAATTTTTTGTCAGATATTTTTGTCCATATTTAGTTGTAACACATTTCATTCCTGTAATCGTGTATTCCATTCCAATGTCTAAGTCTTCTTTTCAAATAGTTCGATTATATTTATTTTCCACTTTCATTTCGCTTAAAAGATTCTCCATTTATTAGCTGCTAATTGCAATGCTTGTTTTGCATATAACTGTATTCTTTTTCAGATTTCTATAACATAGAATACAAATTTAGTTGTATTATAGCATTCACTGACTACCCTCCATATTAATTCTTTGTCCGTTTTATTATCATTTTTATAGGTACTACATGCTTTCCATCTCAATTCAAATGAGCTACCCTTTCCGAACTTAGCTTTTAATTATACTGCCTTCTTCGTTAATCCAGCTTCTAATTGAGTCGCTAAGGGTAAACTGGGATGTAATACTGGTAAAATCAATGATAAATGCATTACATCTACTTAAAAATTTTTAGCTCCATATTTCATAATCAAATTGGAAAAATAGTTTATTTTTAATATAATTTGATCTGTAACGCCTCTAAAAACATCGTTAATACCTTGAAAAAATCCGAATAATCGTGATAATGGTAAATACATATTAACCACGTGACTTTCTTTTGTGTTATTCAATCTTTTAAATAAACCACTATTAAAAGTGTTATTTCGTATTGTTGTAATGGTTCCATAGCCTAATGTAACAGGAGTTAAAGTACTTTCAAACTTGTTTTCGGTTTTAAAGGAATCAGCGGATTAGGTTTTATCTTTATACCAAAACATATTCGTAGCTGCGCTTCGACTATAGTCATCTGAAAATTCTAATACATTTTTAACAGTAATAGTTATATCAATATAATCAATACTTTCAATACATTTCCAATAATAATATTTTCAGCATTTCTGAACAAATTAAATACATTGTTTGTTAAAGTAGCTTCATCATTATTTCGCATATTTGTTCCGTCCAATCGTGTTATTTTCACTTTTGCATAAAGGTAACTATCACTTGGAAGAATCCAAGATTCTAATTCTTTTAAAATGAAATTATAATTTAATCGTTGAGATACATTCACATTGTTTTCATTAATTTCTGTATTAATAGGTTTCTCAAATATTTCCCAATAAGGAGCAACAATTTGATTCACCGCTATTTATATACGGATAAAAATATTAAAAAAAAACTACTAAAGATTTTGAAACAGCGGAGGCGGATCTTCGATCGTCACTGAGGGTGTCAACAAGAGCATCACCAGGAATGTAGTTTAAGTCCCTTCCCTAGAAACGTGATCAGGATTACTTGTATAAGACTGTTCGATTGTACTTTTGTTACCACTAATAATAATCAAAACCATTTATTATTTTAAGAATTTTTTCATATCCCGAGATAGTTCAAATTCCGAGATAGTTGTTGTTAATAGTATCATAGTCGTTTTTCTTAATAATTTTATCTTTGAATAATGAATCGAGCAGATCAATCGCTTCATTTTTCACTTCATGTGATGGATTCACAGCAGCTCTGCTACCTAGCAAACTAAATAATTTTTCAATAATATCATTTGCATGCATGCAATTCCCAGTTTCTTCCTGAGGTTGTATAACATCAAAGTTATCTATAATAGCTTTTAACCTTCTTCTGTAGATTTTTACGAACTGAGACTTTTTCTAGCTCACTAGATTTCACACCTTTCATTTTTCCTCCAAATCTTTGATTAAGTGTTCCTGATTCATCTATTGCATATTTTAAATATTGATGATTGTCTAAATAAAAACTATGCATTTCAAAATAGAATCCCTTAGGACCATAGTCCTTATTGATTTCTCTCAAAAATTTTTCATCCATCCCAGAATCGACATTAGCAATGGAATTTGGTTTATTTGGGGGTAAAGAAGCTTGACTGAGTGAGCTTGATTACCTGCTTGAAAACTTGCTGCGCTGCTTCAAGATTGATCCAGTCGTTGAAAGCTTCTGCTTAAATTAGTGTCATTTTTATGTAATTTGTATTTTTGTCTTCTGCTTCAAGGATTGGTGCATCCACCTTTTCAACACAAACAAAATCCAGCTTGCTCAAAGGAACGTTCTTGAACTATATTTCTTTGTATTTTTCTACTTTTCACTATACTCGCTAGTAATTTATTCAACTTCATAGAATCCATTTACAGAACGAAAGATTTTATTGAATAACTTTCGAGAGTTCTTCTTCACACAAATCACCGATAATGAATTCACAAGTTTTATCCGACAGTTCATATGTCATAGGGGTTGTATGTTTACCTGCTGCTATCTGAAACGCTTCAGTTGTGTGATTTGGTAGGTAACCTTTATCAAAAACACCCTTACTTTTATTAATTCTAACGAAATCGCCGACACTGAATTCGTTTATGAATGGTTTTCATTTCCTTTTATACTCGATTCTATTGGTTTCATTTTAATAGATCGATGATAAAAATTGTTATAATTGTCAACGAAAAAGGGTAATACGTCCATCCAACGTCTTGTTTTGTTATGGGTAAAAAATTTCAATAATCTCTGTTTGATTGCTGTATTAAACCGTTCAATAATTTGAGCTTTTAATTCAGTATCAGATGAAAACCAATGAAATTCACGACTCTCAAAAAAACACTTGAACGTTTTCATAACAAATTCTTTACCTTTATCTGTTTTTAATTTTCGAGGTTTTCTATTCTTAAATAAATCCATAAAAGCATTAATATTTTCCTTGCCCGTTTTATCTGATAAAAGGAATACACCCAGAATATTTACAATAACAATCCATGACTGTAAGAATATAACTAACATTATTATTTTCACTTTTTACTGTTATATATCAACAAAAATTCTTTTAACTTTCTATATAAATAATCAATCTCTGAAAAGTCTGAACAATAATACTAATTAATAATTTATTTTTGACCCGCTACAAAAAATCAAAGCGGAGTACCAACAAAATAAACAAAACAAACACTACACAAAACAGAAAGAACAAGAAACTAAAGCAAACGAGTAAGGCCACTGTGAGCGGGCAGATACTTATTGATAGACTGGGGTATTTTGCCAGCAAGCTTCGTGAGTTTCGACCCGATATCCAGGAAACTGTAAACATATATGAGGTTCCTATTTGTATACCATGGAGGCAGATATAATAAAAAACGGGAAAACCGGAAATAATAAGAACGAATTGAACTGACATTTTTTTATGAAAAATAGGGTAAATACCAGAAAAAAACAAAACCGAACGATCTATAAAAATCGAACATAATTTAGCAAGAGACTTTCTATTGTATCAACCTTAGTTAGTAACAATTTTAGAGTACCTTAGTGGGATTTTCTTCTAGCAATCAGCAACGGCGAGAGTCCGTAAGGATTTTAGTGTTTTACTAACATTAATTCCCAGCCACCGAAATGAAGAAACCGACGAGATAGAAAAAGATCCACAGATTAGAGGAGTAGTGATATTACTATTAAATGGAAGATATTCACACTTTGAAAGATTAAGTGAAAGTCCAATCGCATGAAGTTTAAATGCTATTCTTGAAATAGACAAAAAAGCCCTTTTTTAGTCCTACTGATCAAAAGAATATCATCCGCATAGCCAAGCTAAGAAATATTTACAGAATAAACGATGCAAGTAGGTGGGATAGAGGAAAGGACAGATGATATACAAAGTTTGAAAATAGATGGGAAAGGACAGCACCTTGCCAGACCCCACGTCGTACTGGAGTTTTACTTTCTGAAATCCTCGTATCCATTTTAATCCGCAAAAAGGAATTTGAATACCAATATCTAAGAAGAAAAATTATCAATATGTTGATACCGTGACTAAAAAGGGAAAAGATAGCTTGGGAATGCGTAACGGTGTCAAAGGCTTTAGAGAGATCCAAAGCACATAAATGTAACTCGAAGCACTTTTTAGCAGCCTAAGTAAAAACATTAGCCAGCATTCGATGGGCCTGATGGCAACCTACCCCAGCTGAAAACCTAATCCGATTTTCACCAAAATGTGCCAAAGAATTAACTGATGGGAGGAGAAGATACTCAAAAATTTTACTTATATTGCAGGAAACCGTTATTGGCCTGTAAGATGCACACTCAGTCGGAATCTTTCCTTTTTTCAGGATCGAAGTAATTGTTCCGCACAAAAAACTTTCAGGCACAACCGAGGTGCATAAGCACATTTGAAACAGAAGTTGTAAATTTTGGACTAGAGCTGGACAATTAACGTTTAGGTGTTTGGCACTTAAACCATCACAATCAATAGAGCTAGACTTAAGCTACTTTATAGCTTGTGCCACCGAAACTAAATTAACTGGGAGGATCTAGTTCTGGTGGAGTGACGTGGGAAGCGCAGAAATAAGAAGCCTCATAAAAGTAGCATGAACAAAATGGTTTATAGTGTTAAAAATCTGGTCGTAATATTTGCACCAAGCAGCAGGACTAATTGGACTACTTGTTGACGAAGAGTCATCGATTTTATCTGAATTTACCACTTTTTTCCAATCTAAATTACTTGACGGGAATTTGCAAATTTTAGATTTTGCAGACCGTAAATACTTTTTATACTCTAATTTAGTTTTATGTTTAAGCTGAAATACTACACCGCTACGTGGTCGTTCGCATGAAACCCAAATACGTAGCCAAAATTTCGCTTTATTTTTCACTGATTTTAGACCCGGATCCAATGACCCTTCAGGCTTCCGCGTATTAGATTTAACACGTTCTTCGGGAAGAGCCACCCTCTCAGCTTCCTTCATGCATGATATAATGTCAAAATAATATTTGCACAAAAAATTTTTATCATTTACAAATTTATATCCAACCTGAAGTAGCTGAAAAGGAACTTTTATCCTAGACAAAAGAGCTGTAAGGGTAGAAATATAAAGAGCCCAATTAGCCTTATTCTAGTATCGCCTGGTAAACCATCTACGATTCCCACGTCTCGTAGAGCTATCTTGCGACAGAGAAATGAAGGAAATAGGTAGGTGGTCTATATCGATTTCTGATTCATGTACAGAAACAGTCCAAACAAATAAATTGGGAGTGCAAAGAACATGATCTATATTAGTAAGGCTCCCAGAATGATGGATGTAAGAAAACGGACGATTCTCATCCACTAGCTTAAACTCAGATAAAGACTCGAAAACCATATCAGAGCGAATGTTTGAATTCAGTAAATCAGCATTAAAATCCCCGGCGACAACAAATTGGTAACCGAGAGATGGTGCGGATTCGGTCACTTTTTTCAAAACACTACATGTCTTGGTAAACTTATTCAGTGATTGAACCGACTTACGATCACAAGGAAAGTATACATTAATAAGTATTAAATCGACAATTCGTACGGCCAAGAGATTTTCGTCACTATGGAACAGCGCAGGCATCGTGGATGAGAAAGAGCTACGTCTCAGTATACAGGCGAGGCCTCCAGAAGGTTTACCGAACGTAGACCGTGCAGCATTCACAGACGTAATATGGTTTGCACTCCGTTTCAACAGGCTGGTGTTAGCTGAAGATAAAAGATGTTCTTGAAGGGAAATGATGACATAGTTGCTCAAAAGTTTGTCAATGATGTGCTCTTTTTGACGTGTTCCTTTTATATTGTACGAAATAACCAAGAACTTTCGCGACAATAAAGGGATGTTGAAATCAACTGTATTGCCTTTCTTGATAAAATCCAGTATATCTCCTATATGACTTAGTGGCGCTTTCAATCCAGTTCGCTTCTGAAATAAAGCTTCTGGATACAGCTTTGACCCAACCGATTTCTTCGCATTCACAATATCATCGACGTCAAAAAACCCTGTACCCAACTTCTTAATCATCTTATCATCAATTCCTTGTTCAACATTTTGCTGAACGAAATTTAACACCGGGCATGATAACTCAGGGCACGGTAACTAGCTAAAGCGCACTCACAGTGAAATACGTGAAATACAAAGTGAAATCACTCGAATGCGGATCACAGTGATTGCAATCTTGAGTGCAATTAAATCAACCCTCAGTCACTTAGATGTATTCACAAGGTTCTTATCATAAAATAAAATCATAGAGCGATTTAATTATATTTAAGCAATAATAAGCAAGGGAAGCGTAGTTTCTTGCTACCTGATCCCCGCAGTTTCAGTGAGAAATACCCGGCGTTGTACCCGGCAGGTACAACAGCCCTTGGCGACAAAAAAACTACCCTCTTCGCTTATTATCGTGTATTACGGCGCTGCTATACCTTTCCT
This sequence comes from Artemia franciscana, assembly GCF_032884065.1. NCBI lineage: Eukaryota > Metazoa > Arthropoda > Branchiopoda > Anostraca > Artemiidae > Artemia > Artemia franciscana. The sequence continues at coordinate 52,566,961 of NC_088865.1, forward strand.
GCTCCATTCTGCAAATATAAAAAACTCTTTTCCTCTCTCTCTTTACTCTTTTTCCTTCAAAAAATATCAATCAATCAAGGTTCAATTTAGTTCCTTTGTTATATATTTATCCAGCAATGGAATTTGAGTAAACCAGTCAGACAAGTTTTAATTAAAACCAATCTTTTGCCAAATATTGCAAAATCCTACTAGCTTCACAGGGATGAAACATTCATCAAAATTCATTCATAATAAGTTTGTTTTCTACGCTACTCTTGCCAGTACAAATACTACTTCCTTTTTCCAGGGTTTTTGCTAATTGCTTCCTTTTTCAAAAACGATTTTTCTTGCAACCACAAAATGTACAAATACCTTTAATCATTGGCACTTCATTTGGTTTCGAAACTGCCAGAGTTAAAGACTCGGTTGCAGTAACCTTTTTACATCGTATACAATAAATAGCCATTTATTATAGATTTAAATTATTAAACAAATTTAAATTATTAAACATATTAATAAAAACTGACAGACTTCTACGTTCTCAAGAAAGTCTCAAGAATTCCTCGAGGCTTGACTATTTTTAAGATTCGGAATTTTGTTTAATAAAATCAGCTCCTAATAAATGGCTGAGATTACAGAAGTGGTTAAAAGTTGTTTACAACGAAGATCCGAATTTGTCAAGAAAAAAATTAATTACTGCATTATACAATTAATGAATTGTGATAATTTGTCAAACAAAATAATTTAAAGATTATTGGCAAAATGCTAAAAATTTTCAATATCATCAATAATCATCTTAATAATAAAATATCGAAGTGCGATCACTAGCCTATATTCAATGGTCACAAAATGTAAAAAGAGAAAAGGACAAAAAGCAGTATCACTATGATATGGAACATGAATTAAAAGCGAAATTAGAAAATGAAATCAAAGAAAATAATACAATTATTTCAGATTTAAAACTTCAATTTAATAATAAACTAAATAAAGATATTACTGAACTTAAAATTTTTAAATCAAACAGATTTCGACGGCTGTAAATTATAATGAAGTGAAGAATAAAGTAAAAAGTAATTTTAATAGTCAAATAGAAATCAATAAAACTGATGTTGATAAAAATCGACGATTCATTCAAGGTGCAACTGGTAGAGAGTGTTAAAAAAGATAGGAATGTTGACAATGAATGGATTTCAATGAATGCAAATGGGGCTGATTTTGGACCACTTTTTGACTCTGTTGTTAGGGATTTAAGAAATAGAGTGAACGATAGAGATAGTTAAAGAGTTCAATTTACAACAAGTGTAATATTTTATTCTCAGAATGATAATGAATAACTCGAACCTATTCATTATCATAGCTACTCTTAGGTTTTTAATAAAAATAATGACATCGAACAAAACCAACTAAACAGTAACCGCAGGAATATGCATACATCAGTCATAGAGAATACACTCAGATCAGACTTACAATTTTAAAGAGTGGATGGAATTGATTATCGAATGACAAGATTACCAAATTATGTGGAAGGTACTTATAAAGAATTGCCTGAATTGGTAAAAAATAAAAAAAAGATTACATTAATATAAAAATAATGATAATAAATATTTTCTTTGGTCAATACTCGCTTATCTTCATCCAGCTAAAAATCATGTAGACAAACAATCAAAATATCAAAAACCTCAAAATTAATTCAACTTTAAAGGCATTACTAATTTTGAAATGGATATTCAAGATACTTATAAATTTGAAAACAAATATAATATTAAAATTTGTTTATTTTAGATAAATGAAAATAAAGTGGTAAAAGCTCATAATCCTAAAACTAAGATCAATGGAAAGAACTGCTGCACATCTGATTAATTTACTCTATTTTGATAATCATTATGTTTTAATTAGAGATTTAAGTAGATTACAGAGAACTCAAATTACTACACATAAATCAAAAATTTAATTTTGCACCTGCTGTGGAAGATGTTTCACAGAAAAGTAAAAGTTTTAAAAATTCTAAAAAAAAATAAATGTGAAGATCCTGAAATCATTCAGACAAAACCAGGATCTAAAATTGAATTTAAAAATATAGCTAAAAAACGAACATACCTTACCGTAATATAGCTGATTTTGAATCGTATAATGAAGAATTTTATCGAAAGAAAGATGAAAAACAATTAAAGCAGCAGAGCAAAAGCCATTTACCTATAGATTCCAAGTATGTCGTTCTTTTGATAAAACACAAAATAAATACCCAGATTACTTTGGTGAAGAGGCTAGCGAGTATCTTGTAATTACCATAACAGAAGTGTGTACAGAAATAGCCAATGAATACGAAAATAGACAGAGAGATCATGGTTACACAAGAAAAAGTAAGAGAAAATGAAACAATATAATTATTAAAAGCTGTCATATTTGTGAAAAGGAAATAACAGATAATAATTTTCATTCAGATCACGACCATAAGACTGGCAAAGTACGTAGATTTACTTATGCACAATGTAATAAAAACTTTAGAATTACGAAACATATCCCTATTGTAACGCATAATCTCTCAAAATATGACTCTCATTTATTTCTTAGAAAACGAGTACCTGAAAACAGTATTTCTAATTCAGCGGAGAGTTTTATATCGTTTTATAAAACAATTGCTGTTAACGAAATCCAATACGAAATGTGTTTCGTAGATTTATTCCGTTTTATGGCTTCATCGTTAGATAGGCTTTCTGAAAATTTAGCTAAATGTGAATGTAAAGTAAATTGCAGTTATTTAAGAAATAATTTTAAGTATTCTTCTGATGTATTTCAAAATACTGTAGAATTCAAAGAAATAATAAGAAAGGTACTTATCCAAATGAATATATTAATAATTAATACAAAATTGATATAATTGATACAAAAATAGCTTCAATAGACAAGTTTCATTCTAGATTAACAGGGGAAAATATTTCCGAAGAAAAATATATAAGAGCAAAATCCATTTGGAAATTATTTAAATGTAACACATTATTAGATTACACTACAGTGTGATATTTAAATTTTATCAGATGTCGTAGAAAATTTTTTAAATGTATGTTTAAATAATTATAAACTAGATCCAATGCACTTCTTTTCAGCACCAGGACTAACATGGCAAGCTTTTCTCAAACACTCTAAAGCTGAAATTACATAATTTTTTGGAGGTGTAACGAGAAGAGGAGGTATAAGTTGAAAATGTTGCTAACCCAGAAAATTCAGAAGATGCAGTTAATCTTTCAACGTTAAACGATCTCAAACAAGAAATTATTAAATATCAAATCTTGAACGATCTGAAATTAAGCGAAGATATTAGCAGGTATACTAAAAATTATCAATTACCCGACAACATAGTGACTAGAGTTGATGACAAGGGACTATTAGTAAAAAATACTTTAAAAATAACAAAAGAAGATGTGAATATGGAAAATAAAAGAATTTGAAATGTTACAAACCCAAAAAATGGTGCAGATGCAGTTAATCTTTCAATGTTTTTGTTATACTCCAAGAGTTTTATGGAGTCATTTGATCGTTTAGACAATTTCGAAAATGTTATAATAAATACACTTGAAAAAGATCCCGATGAAGCATTTCAAAAGAGAGTGAAAGGAAAATATTCTAAAAATGTTAATAATTTAATATTAATAATAATTATCTAATAAATGAAAGAGTACACAAACCATTTATCATAATTTCAAAAACAAGAAACTAAAACAAGTTTTGATGCCAAACAAAATGTAATGAGCGAGTAACGCATACACAAGTGAATGAACGAGAACCTGTTAAACTATTACTTCATAAAATACAGGTGACCAAGATATAAAATATAAAAATATAAAATATAAATAAGGGATATAATATTGATTTATCCCGTAAATAACTACTTCAAAATCATCCAAGATTAACTAAAAATTTTAATAATTTAATATTAATAATAATTCTCTAATAAATGAAAGAGTATACAAACCATTTATCATAATTTCAAAAACAAGAAACTGAAACAAGTTTTGATGCCAAACAAAATGTAATGAGCGAGTAACGCATACAAAAGTGAATAAACGAGAACCTGTTAAACTATTTCTTCATAAAAGACAGGTGACTAAGATATAAAATATAAAAATATAAAATAGAAATAAGGGATGTAATATTGATTTATCCCACAAATAACTACTTCAAAATCATCCAAGATTAGAGTTCTCATCTCTCCTCAATAAAAGCCGACTTCATTGAATACACAATTCATTTACCTCCTATTTAAAAAGTATAAATAAGCAGATGTCTTAAGAAATAAGAAAATTGCCAAATTCGAATAGAAAATAATACTGTTGGTAAAGAGCCTGTTAAATTATTGCTTAAAAGAGAACAAATTGAGCAAGCAAAATAAAGAATAAAGATGTCTATATAATTATATAATAAAATCAACTGATTCAAAATGGTGGTTTACTTCCATTTTTAATACCATTAGCAGCTGCAATAGGTAAAGCTGCCCTAACAAGTGGTGCAGCTGCATTAGGCATATATGCTGGAAAAAAATTGTTGTTACCAGGGACTTTACCAAAAGGTCAAGGTTTAAAATTACCTGGTTCAAATAAAATTGTTGGATCTGGGTCGAAAGTGGTTGTTGAAGCTCCCAAAAACGTGGTAGACCCAATAAATACAAATAGAAGTTGTTAAAGTACCTAAACAGCATGGAAGACCCAGAGAAGTTGTTGAATCTGAGATTTCACAATTCAAAGAATGCTCGCTTCCAAAAACCGGGGAACGTCAGAAAGAATAAAAATCACATGATACCAATGACAAACATTGATATATTGAATGAATTAGGTCATATTCCTTATTTTCGAGGTGTTTTTTCTCGAAATAACTTACTAAGTAAAATAAAGAAAAAACTGGTACAATCATTTATGACTACATAGGACCGCCTGGGACGCACTTGTTATTTCAATGATCCCAAGAACCCATTGGTAGACTTTTAGGATTCTTTTGGAATCCAGCCTGGAAATGAAATTGTCAACTACTTAACGACTTCAAATGAACAAATGCCTATCATTCTACTCTCAAGTCCAAAATTTTAACGATGTGAGTTATTGTCATTTGTGTATTGATTATAAAAAGAAGATTTAAGGGAATGGATCCAGAGAATTTTATTTCAAGCTTATTTTCAAATATAAATGGAAGAGGAACTAGAAAAGATTATTTATTTATCGTAGAAGTTTTAAATATTATGGAAATGTTAGTAATGCTTTTTTAGCATCTAAATTTATTTTTAGTGCTTCAGGTTTATCTGCTTTTACTATGTTACCCCTTACTATTTTAAGTCTTGGGAGTTCTGATTGAAATACTTGAAAAATATCTAAGAATATCAGAAAAAAGGCTGACTATAATACTGCTTATTCATTCTATTTAAAATTACTTGCTTTGCAAAAATCGGGTGAATTGACTAAAGAAGAAATATTCAAACGAGAAAATAAATTACGCAAAACATTACAATTTTTCCAAGTGAAAAATTCTTGAAACAGGTAAAATTAAATTTTTATAAATATTGCGTAGAGTCTGTAAAGTTTAATATGTAAATAAAACCCTTCTTACTTTCCCCACTATATTCTCCAAAACTTTAAGAATACAAACCATCTTTTCCTAGAATGCCATGGCACACTAAATAATGAAATAATGCGTTATTACTCAAATTGTTTGGACGCTTGTTTGGATTTCTTCCCAGATCTCTTTCACTCGACGAAAGAATTCTTCGAAGAAAGCCAGAGGTAATGAAAAGGAAAATTATTTCTGATTCAGAAAATTTGTGTAATAAAATTATTTACCAATTAATGGAGAAAATTTTAAGTGAAATGAAAATGGAAAATAAATGTAATCAAATTATTAAGAAAGAATATTTAGACATTGGAATCAAGTCCTCATTAAAGGAATGAAATGTGTTGCAACTAAATATGGAAAAAAACTCGTTATCACTATTGATTTTAAAGGTGAAATGACTCATCTTTTTGCACCTAAGCGTTTGATTTTAAAGCAGTTGATCTTGACATAAATTTAAGAAATTAGATAAAGGTATGATTTTAAAGGTTATTGAAAGAAAAAATAAAGATAATACAAATTACTTAGATACTGATATTGAACTAACCACTAAATATTAAATCACATTATATTATTACATTTTATCAGTAGTACAGGAAAAATGGAATATAATTCAACTCTTATTTCAAAAATTCATCAAATTCTTATTTCATAAAACCTCCTCTGATCTTAAAGCTGAGGATGGGAAATTGTAAAATTTTTGGAAATCTTCATTTAAAATGATGTGAACTGACTTAAAAATGGGGTAAATTGATGAGGTGTTCTAGGTGGGGCTTAGAACCTGTGTTCAAATTGTGATAAAGTATAAAATGAGACCAAATTTGGTTTCAAAAGAACAATTTCATTTGAACGTAGGGATGGAAAATGTTCAAAATGTGCAATATTTGACATGAAACTGATGTAAAATAAGCTGAAAATGATGTAAATTAAAATGACGAAATAGGTGGTCCAGAAACCCCATTAAGGAAATGATGAGGGACATGATCAATTGACCAAAAAAGCAATATGTGAACGCTACTACTACTACTACTGAGGCTAAAGGCATTAAGTTAAAAATTTTAGGGCTACTACTATTACTTATGCTACTGCTGCTACAATTACTATTTGCAACTGCAGCTGGTTGTGTTTGTAACTACTTGTGACAGTGAAAACTTGTGACCATGCCTCCTATTGCTTGTGACTGTGATTACTTGGAATTGTAATTACAACTACGTATGACTTTGTGCTACTTGCATTTGCAGCTACCTATGACTGCAACTGCAGCTACTTGTGACTGCTACTGCTACTGATTCTACAATAGCTACTACTGCTGCTACTTTTACTACTACAAATACTACTACTATTGAACTAATTATAAAGAATTCAAGAGCATTCAGATTGTCAAAATGGCAGAGGCAATATCTCAGGGATGGAGTAGAGCATGACTTTGAAATTTTTTGTGAAAGTTGAAGAGAATCTAAAACCAAATCAAAATAAAGTACGTGCATTCAGATTGTAAAAAGGAGATCTTCAGGAATATCATAGGAAAAACATTTGGGGTATTACGTTGGACCTTCAGAGTAGGTTTTTTGGGATGTTGAACAAAATCAAAAGACACAATATGCATCCAGTTCTGTTCATTGGGCATATCTGCATTATCTCAGGAGCAGCTAAGGGTATTAAATTAAAATTGTTAGGGCATGTTGAGGTGGAAAATTGTTGTAGGACATGTTGGTCAAACGGGTGTATCTGTAATATCTCAGGAAAGGTAAATGGCAACTTTCATGGCATTTGAAACTTAGCAGTTGAAACTTTCATGGCAAAAGGAAAGGAATAGGTGCTAAATATTTTTTATTCTTAAAGTCAAAATATACTGGGGATCAGGATTTTATCAGCCCCATAGAAGCCTGACTATCCTGCAGATTTTCAACCTGCCATTTATAGTTGAATATTTTTCCTTGTATCCATCAATCCAAAGAATTATAAAATACTAATTGTTAAAAACCGTTACAAAATTTCGTACAACATATAAATAGTAAGGCAAAACCTATATTCTTATAAAGAAAAACCAAGCCAATTTAAAATATGGTTTTCTTAACCAATGAAAAAGACTAAGTCAATTAAAAGACTACGAATAATCCATTAGAGATTATGTCCATCAGAGTTAACATGATCAAGGACTCCATGAAGAAGAATTACAGTCCCCACCTTAGACAACAAGGAAATTCTCCTTGATAAGTCTCTTTTTTTTCTACCAATGTTACCAGGCTACTGCAGCATTATAGAGAGAAGTTAATGGCTTGCTCAAAGCTAACAATTGTACCAGAGTTTTTTTTATAAATTTGTCACAATAATCCCATTGGTAGATGCCACACTACTGAACTACTACTAACGATTCACTGCAGCACCAAGCTGCCTGAGGCCAACACAGCTATGCAAGCTCCTCCTCCATTTGAATATGGTAATACTTTATAAGGTAATATGGAAAAATCTTTTAAGTTGAAAAGTTGGGAAGCATAAAAAGTATACCAATATAACCTCTAAGGCCAAAAACCTTGGCCAGAGGCTTACTGTCCTCCTTCTGCATACTCTTCCTCTCAGCCCCCTTAGTAAGTTTCATACAGGCACGTACGCTGGAATTTTTTCCGGGGGGGGCCAAAACCTTCGAAACAGCAGATATAAAGTAGCACTTTTTTTTATTTAATAACTAAATAAATGCAAAAAGCACGTATATAAGAAAATACAGATTAACTTTAATCTGTAGTATTGTAGCGGATGGGGGGGGGGGGAGAAGACTGAAGCCTCAAAAGTACGCTTTAGGCTCAGGTTATGTTCATAGCGATTTAGAACCAGTGATTAATCTATTATACCCCACTGAAAGGAAATTTTAGGGTTAATCAGTGGAATATGGGTGCTGTGGGGGTAGTTCTTCTATTGCGAAAAAGTTTGCTGTGGAAAGCAAACTCTCTTCAAAAAAAAAAAAAAAAAAAAAAAAAACAGTATAATCGCTAATTACTTCAAAGAGGGTAAAAAGTTGAACAGAAAATGGGTTAATAATTGGGCAGTGACTTGACCGGATAATTGCATGCTGTAAAATCCCAAAAAAAGGCTTCACACATGCATCTAGATTCTTAATAAATGCCCTATTTTTGCCAGAAATCCCAAGAAAGCATGGGGAAATTAAACATTTTACAAAATTTCGGGGGGGGGGGCAGCCCGAAGGCCCCGCCCCCTGCGTACGTGCTACGTTTCGTATGCTGTCTGCTGATCAGCAGAACTAGCAGGCTACTAAAAAAGCATAAAGAGATGTTTAATGGCTCATTTCAAAACTATTGATCATTTCTACAAGCTTTTGGTAAGTTTGTCTTGATAATACCATAGTAAAGTCCCACATGACATCTTATAGTATCAATTCTGGATTTCGAAGGCTGAGGAGAATAAAAGGAATACCACCATAATCTATATGGTTGAGAGACCTTCACTGGAAGTTTACAGCCCTCCTCTTGAACATTTCCTCTCGCAGCCACCTTAATAGTGAAAACTAAAAAACAAACTCTGGAAAAAACTACCCAATGAAAGAAATTTTTTTCAAAACTTATTTTGAAATAATAACTATTTTCACTGTTTGCAAGATTGCCCTCTATTTGACTTTGTTCTGCTTTATCAAACTTGTAACTCTTTGTTAGTGATTCTAATAGAGTTGTCAATGCTTGCAGAGTGAATGTTTTGCATTAGAAAAAGTTCACATAATGCAGAAGGACATTCTTGTTCAGGAATAATGATAAATGCTATTTACGTTATATGCTAAAAGTAAAAGTAAACTACAAAATATCATAGTAAATAACATTTGGAAGAAGAGTTTCACATCCTGCTGTGTCTATTTATTTTTCTTTTTTTTCTTCAGTGCTTGCAGGGCATTGGGACATTAAGGAATGTCAAAATGTGTAACCAAGTGAAGTTTTTACAATTAGTGCTTTAATTCCCCGCCCATTAAAGCATTTGAATATTCTCTTTTTTTGAACTGAGAGTCTGAAAACAACATTCCATGTCAAACAAATAATTCTGGGAAAGTTGATCTTGAATGCCAAATTCTAAAAATCTCTGATTTTTTTTTCATTTGATGCCTCTTGTATTCTGTTTGAGTAGAGTACTTTGAGAAACATACAATTTGACCTGAACTTTCTTATATACAAAATTGCTTTGTTCATTTAGAAATAATTTCCAGAGTTGTCATGACATATTAATTTTTATATCCTAGAGGTAACTTTTTCTCTAGACATGGTACATTTTTTTCTAATATATATGGACATATATTGATCTTTTCAGATCACAGTAAAGTCATTTTGCTCTTCTCAAACAATCATCAATGCTAATTGTTTAGCCTATTCTTTCCTTCAAACTGACACTGTGAGGGTCAAAGACTCCATTCAAAAAAGCATTTCTTGTGATTCTCACCCTGCACTCAATATTGCCTACTGCAGCTAATTTTTTATACCTTTTGGCATTCAATAGAAAATTTTTGGCAGCCTATGTTTAACTATCGAGTTTAGATAACGACGTTTTTGATTAGTTTCAAAGGTGTTTTGGAGCATGACAGGCCTATTTTACTAAAAATAAATTTTCATGTTCAAACCTCATTCAACATAGCTCATTAATTATACTTATTTAATATCCTAAATTGTTTTGAATAATCACAATAAGACTTACAGCAATTAATTGGGGGAAAGCATTTAAACTTCTCAAATTCTATCTAAAATAGTGCCAATGGCAAACTAGCTAATAAAGAGAGACCGAGAATCAGAAATTATGGTAAAACACTTTTTTGTAATGATTCTAGTTGGTCTTGACCAGTCAAAAATACAACAGTTCAAAATAGGGATGAAGCCTTTTAATTAACAGTGAAACAAATATAATTTTGCTAACTGGATATTTTGGACACATATACAGTTTCCATCATCAGCAGTAAAACTAAAAGACATTAATAAAAACAAACAAACTAATTGCATACAGTTTATCGCTCTTATATTTTTCCAATGGAACCACAAAAGCAAATCTCTTTGACCTTTTTGGTTCTGGTTCATTAGATTTATCTAACATATCTTGTGGACAGATGTCAAAGCTCTTAGGTGGAATGAGACTTACTTTATTTGACAACAGTAAATTATCATAGATTCAATTCAATCCAAATTCATATGTATCTCTGTTTATAGAATTATTCTTGGATAAGATTTTTTCAATTTCGATTGTTTCCCTGAAAATCTGCTTTAAACCTTGGTCCTTAGAAATCAAAGAAACATTCTCAAACAAAATAAAATGTCTTGGATACTTACAAATATGCTCAAATAGAGCCAACGTGAAAACTTCAGGTCTGGAATTTTGCTTTAACGACGATGAAATAGAATTATGATGTTGTAGTAATCTCATTTTCAAATTCTGGTTAGTACGTCCCACATCAGAGCTTCCAAAAGTAAATGGGATTTTATAAACCCTACTTTGTTGCTCTACGGAAGTTCGAACCTTTCCACAATTTAAAGAACTAAGCAAAGTATTACTACCTCTTAAAACTACCTTTAATCCATTATTTTGTGAATTTCTTTTAAGTTTTTCACTCAGCCCTGGAATATGTGGTAAAGAACAAAAAACGTCTTTCTTTTCTGCTATTTCCGGGATATCGTTGGAAAATTCTAGAAATTTTTCCTTCCTTTCAAAAAATTCTGGTCAATTAACCAACCTGGGTAATGGTTACTTATTAAAATTTCGTTTAACAACAATAATTCCCCCTCAATGAATTTAGGAGAGCAAATTCTAAAAATGTAGCTAATTAAGGATATGACTAAACCAATTTTTACTTGGCAAGCATTACCGGAGGAGAACAACCAGGAGAAGAACATATTGCACATATTGAACATATATGCACAACCTAACTAAATCCATAATTACATTGACTTCCACAACTGTTTTACCACTAATTGAGTCCAAATTTCTTAATATCCTTCTTCCAAGAAGAATTACTGTAGCTTTTACATCAATATTCGTGTACATTAATAGTTTGTTGAAACTTGAGATTATAGAATTTGAAGAAATTTGCACCTCTTTTAGTTTTTTCACAAGTTCTGACGAATTCTTAATGTAAGAAATTTCTGTCGACATGAGTGGTGTTTGACACAAGTTGGTGTCTTTGTGTCTTTTCACTGTAAAAATTCTTACTAGGCTAACAGCTTTGATTAGGATGGGTTTTCTGTGAAAAGATGTTTCTATTGAAGAGATAATTTCTTTTCCTGAGACTTTATTAGTTTTAAAGCACAATTTTGGATCTTTTCCTAAGATCCAAAATTCTTTTTCTAAACTACAACTGGTCCAAGAATTGACGAAGGTATTGTGGCTTCATTTTCAGATAATTTTGAAAACTTTTTAGGTAAATCTTTCTCTGGAAGGGTGAAAGTCATGATTGAAGTGATTTCTTGCTGTTTATTGAATGAAACAAAAATCACTTGCACTCACCTTTTTTTATATAAAATATCCCAGAAAAGTTTATCTTTCACTAATAAACCCCTTTTTCTCTTTTTATCTTTAATCAGATGATTTCAAGTCTTGAAATATGGACCACGTTCGAACTTTCACCTCAATCATGACTAAATTATATGGACTTCCAAAGATACATAAGCCAAACCTACCATTAAAACCAATTTTTGCAAGTACAAAGACACCAACAAGTGCTCCTAGCAAGTGGTTAGTGTCATTATGTATGCCACTCATTTTGACAGAAATTTCTTACATTGAGAATTCGTTAAAACTTGTGAAAAAATTAAAAGAGGTGAAATTTTTTTCAAATTCTATAATCTCAAGTTTTGACAAAGTATCAATGTATACAAATATTGATGTAAAAGCTGCAGAAATTCTTCTTGGAAGAAAGATATTAAGGAATTTTTAGTGGTAAAACAGTTTTGGAAGTCAGTGTAATTATGAATTTAGTTAGGTTGCGCAATATGTTCTCTTATTTTTTCAATTCAGAGTTTTTTTGAACAAGTAAATGGTTTACCCATGGGGGCCCCTTTAAGTCCTTTATTAGCAAATTGTTTTGTAGAAAATATTGAAACAATAGCATTAGATTCATATTTTATAAAACACAAATATGGGGGAAATATATGGGTGACATAATTTCAGTATGGAATAATGGGGAGGAGGAAAAAAATGTTTTTTAGAACATCTTAATTTTTGGGGAGGTGATTTAAAATTTACAACAGAATTAGAAGAGGACAAGAAACTTCCTTTTCAGGATGTTCTTCATTTAAAAAATGAAAATAGTCTGGATTTTAAAATTTACTGAAAATATACAAACAATAATAGATTTTTGTTGTTCATCTCCGGTAATGCTCGCCAGGTAAAAATTGGTTTAATCATATCCTTAACTGACTGCATTTTTAGAATTTGTTCTCCAGAATTCATAGAGGAGGAATTATTATTGTCAAAAGAAATTTTAATAAATAACCATTACTCAGGTTGGTTAATTGACCAGACTTTTTCGAAAAGAAGGAAAAAATTTCAAGAATTTTCTAACGATATCCTGGATATAACAAAAGAGAGAGATGTTTTTCGTTCTTTACCACATGTTCCAGGGCTGAGTGAAAAACCTAAAAGAATTTTACAAAATAATGGTTTCAAGGTAGCTTTAAGAGGTAGTAGTACTTTGGCTAGTTTTTTAAATTCTGGAAAGAATCAAACTTCTGTAGAGCAACAAAGTGGGGTTATAAAATCCTATGTACTTGTGGAAGCTCTTATGACAGACATACTAACCATAATTTGAAAATGATGTTACAACAACCTCATAATTCTATTTCATTTTCCTTAAAGCAAAATTCCAGACTTGAAGATTTTATCAGCTCTATCTGAACATATTTATAATTATCCAAATCATTTTATTTTGTTCGAGAATGATTCTTTGAGTGCTAGGGACCAAGGTATACCTTGGTCCCTATATCGACAAAGATATAGGTGAATTTGGATTTAATTCAATTTATGATAGTTTACTGAGGTCAATTAAAGTAAATCTTATTTCACCTAAGAGGTTTGACCTCTGTCCACCTGATTTACGATTTACCCCTCTGATTTTCTGATTTATGAGGTCCTCCTAAATATGGAATTTCATTAAGACCTGATCACTCCTTTGTAAGTTAAAAATACCTCATTTTTTGTTATTTTTCAGAATTAACCCTCCCTCCAACTCCCCCAAAGAGAGCGGATCCGTTCAATCACATATCTAGGACTTGTGCTTAGTTTTTCCACCAAGTTTCATCCTGATCCCTCCACCCTAATCATTTTCTAAGATTTTAGGTTTCCCTCTCTAACTCCCCTCAATGTCCCCGGATCCAGTTGGGATTTAAAATAAGAGCTTTGAGACACAATTTCCTTCTAAAAACCAAATTTCCATAAGGTCTGATCACATGTTCATAAGTTAATAATACCTCATTTTTTCTAATTTTTCTGAATTAACCCCCCCCCCCCAGATGGTTGAATTGGGGGAACAACTATTTCTAATTTAATCTGGTCTATCCCTGATATGCCTGCCAAATTTCATTGTCCTAGCTTATCTGGAAGTGCCTAAACTAGCAAAACCAGGACACACAGACCAACCAACCAACTGACAGAATTTGTGACCACAATATGTCACTTGGTTAATACCAAGTGTCATAAAAATAAGAGTAATTAACTATATGTAATTAGTTTATTGGGTATAAATTTTGTTTGTTTTTATAATGTTTTTTAGTTTTACTGCTGATGATGACACTGTATTTGGGTCCAAAATATTCAGTTGAAAAATTTTATATTTGTTTCACTGTCAATTAAAATGTTTCATACCGATTTTGAACTGCTATATTTTTCTCATGGAAAGGTGTGTGGTCTTTCAAGTTATGTACTTCACAAATCCTCTATTAATCTTCTAAGCTGTAGAAATGGTGAAAGGGTAGATATATTGGCTTGATGACACCTTTCCTGGGTAGGGTATGTTTTGGGCCCTTGATTAGTTTCCTAAAGTTTCACCCACCTAGCTAAGCTACTTTCCAAGATAGCAAGAACACAATTATAAAACTTTACCTAAAACAAGAGTTACTCTGATAGCCTTACCTACATAATTAGGTAAATTTAGAGATTACAACATAATTCAGCTAGTGTGAAAGTGAACATATCACTTGAAACCTCTTTTTACGCTTTTGCGATAATTCAATAATTGCTTCTGGGGCAAATTCCAATTTAAGCCCACAAAGGGGTCAATACAGCCCATGGTCACCAAAAGTTTAAAACCATGTTTCTTTAAAAACTGGCTAATGAGAAAAAATTGCCATTTGTATTTGGTTTGAGAATGGTAATTATGATTTTCTGGTACTTGTGTATTGCACCTAACACACCCAAGAAGTGAAGTTAGTCTAACCCTAATTGCTATTTACCTGCTATACTTCACCCTTAGCCCCCCCCCCTGATGTGCAAATATATAGCCCTGATTATATATTTTCAATGCATTTCTGCCACATGTTACTTGTTCTTCCAGTTTTTGTTTCATCACAGTTCATTGAATTTAGAAAGTAGATGAGTAGAAACAAGAGAAACATAATGCAAGAATAGCTGGCAAATATATAATTTGGGCTATATATTTGCATATTAGAGAAGCTAGGGGTAAAGTATAGCAAGTCTAAGTGCAAAACATGTTAGCTACTATTATTCTCTATATTATAAAGCACATAGGATTAACCTAACTTCTCTTCTTTGTGTGTTTGGTATAATACATAAGTACCTATTTTTCTTAGTCTTTTGATTAAATTTAGTAAAATATTATTTTGAGAACAAATTTGTAGAAATTTTCTTTAAGGGCTGCTTGAACCCTTAATGGGTTTGAAACAGCCCACAGTCACCAAAAGTTTAAAACCATGTTTCTAAAAAACTGGCTAGTGATAAAAAATTGCATTTGTAGTTGATTTAGGGATGATAATTATTACTTTTACTAGTCTTAATAGTAAAATGTTATTTTTAGAACAAACAGCAGAAAGTTTTAAAGAGCTAAAACCCCTCAAAAATTATGTAGGCTAAGTTTTGGCTGTGATTTTGTTTTGAGAATTCTTAGGCTTTTATTAAAAAATTCTGCAAAATTGTTGCCATGGTAATAGCAGTAATAGCAGATGCAGTAAAATTCTAGGTAAGTGACTTCTTGCTATCTTGGAAAGGGGTTAGGTTAGGAAAATGAAACTTTTGGAGACAGGTCTACAGGCTAAAGTATATCTCAGGAAGGTAATTTAAA
Organism: Artemia franciscana; assembly: GCF_032884065.1. Lineage (NCBI taxonomy): Eukaryota > Metazoa > Arthropoda > Branchiopoda > Anostraca > Artemiidae > Artemia > Artemia franciscana. Next base: position 52,582,799 of record NC_088865.1, read on the forward strand.
GTACCCACCTCTACTGCTTCTCGCTCTAGAGGGCCCTGAAATTTGCCTACATGACAGGTCTATTGCCTATTAAAATTTTGACAAAACAACATTTTACCTTAATTTTCAGTTACTAGTTGCTTTTTCTCTGCCTTTAGTTCTGAAAATGCAATTCCTGTTATTTGAGTAGAATTTTGAGCCATATCAATGTTTTTTTTTCTGTTTTTTTTTTAAGATTTAGGAAATGTATAGGTATACATATCATTAAAACTTTATAAATTAGGATTGAGCAAAGTTGTGAAGCTGAAAACAATTTTGTTGTACTTCATTTAAGCAGAAGATCTATTTTGCAAGGTTTCACTTTTATAACACACATATCTTTAAAGGTTATCAAAGGTCAGGGCCCTCTAGAGGGAGAAGGAGTGGAGGTAGGTACTTCAAAATACCTTCAAAGGACATAGGCTACTTTAGCCTACAGACTTATCCCTGAAAGTTCATTTCCTAAATGAATGAAAAATGCAATTTTTTCCTCACTAGACAGTTTTTTTAACATGCTTGAAAACTTTTGACAACTATGTAATGTTTTACCTTTTGAGGTCCTATAAAGGGCTCAAAATTGAATTTGCTCTAGAAATAACTATTAAACTATGAAGAGCATAAAAAAGGCATCAAGTGATGTATTTACTTTCATCCTAGCTAAATTATAGCCAATTGTAAACAACAAATTTAATACTAGTTAGCCCGTGCATAGGTCTTCATAACACTAGTTTGGGACTGAGATTGTCTAGGAGTGATATCCAATTGTGAAGACAGTGATTATTAATTTTCAAAGGGTATTGAATATAGAATATGATGGTATACATATTTTTATCTGATTTTGTTCCATAAGCCTACTAAGCCAACACTGTTAACAGTTTTTCAACAGAACTAGATTAACTCTTAAAATTCATTGGTTTACAGATAACTTTTCTTCTTTTTACCGAAACCAACAGAAGATGATAGGCCTATTAGTAAATTTCAAGATTTTTTTTTCTTTTATAAAAATTAAAAGCTTTCTTCTTCTCCCTTTACTATAAAGGCTTGACAGTTAACATCCATATTTTTATTTTCAACTTTGACAGTAGATATTAAAATTTGGAAGAAATATACTGTCTGGTCACAAACCTGGAATTTCTATTACATGAATTATTTTTTTAAATAATCACTCATGGTAGCTTTTTGAATTTACTGCCGAAATTGAAAGAAAATTAGAAGTTTGAACATTAATGAGCATGTCTCGTATTCAAAAGTTCACTGAATTTGGCAGGAAAATATTAGCAGTTGGAAGAAATTACAGGTGAGAATCTCATATTTTATCAAAAAATAATATTTGAATGTACTCTTTTATGCATATTTTAAAGTAATTCTTATACCTTTCTGGAAAAAATTTAAGGCAGTGTTGTCGCATGTGAAGAAGCATCATATACTTGGATCTTTCAAAATGGATTTTTTTCCCCAAAATATTGTCTGAATCCAATTAATGTTCATTCGGGGCAGTTTATATTACTAACCTACGAATAAGATAAACATACCACTCGGTGCCTTTTTACACTTTTTACGAATATTCGTTCCAAATGTTTGTATCAGCTTTAAACCCTCTAAGGACTCTTAAAGATTATACCTTTTTCTTTGATTTAGACACTGGTGTTAGCATCACTCTCGTTTAAACCAGTTTGCTCATAAATTGAATTGATTGTGACGATATAAAGAACCAGAAAACACATTAGAAATACATAATTTGGGCGGTTACAGCATTGGGCGTAATTACTTGTAGCATTCCTAGTAGTTGTATTAAGAGTAAACACATGGTGTCTCCTGATTAGTTTAAAATCCACCACAACGTACCCTGAAAGGTTCAACTTAATAATGTAAGTTGTGCCATAGATATTATTGCTGTACAGTTTTGACACTCATTTTGATTTTGTCCAAATTCCCCCTAAATATTCCTTGAAAGCTTTACCTTAACACCCTTAGCTTGCATAGTAGCAATAGCTGTAGTAGTATGCAATTAGTGCTATCAACATCCCCCTCAACACACTGAAAGTTTCAACTTAATACCAGAAACTATTCCTTAAGCATTGCTGATGCATCCTCTTGACAAACTATATGCACAAAATGTGTTTTAGTTTAATCCAGCACTGTTTCAATGTTCTCCAAAATTTTGGGTTTAATACCCTTAACTTTGATAACAGCAGTAGTAGTACCGGAGTTATAGCAGTAGTAGCAATAGTTTGTAGCAGAAGAATCAATAGTAGTAGCCCTAGCTTTAGCAGCAGTAGCAACAGTAGTAGCATTAGTATTAGAAGTTAAAGCAGTAGTATTGGGATGCAAATGCTGTCTTTTGGTCAGTCAAACATCCCCCATAAACAACCCTATATGTTTCAACCTCACAAGCTAAACTGTTCCTAAGCTATTGCTGGTATGCTGTTTTGATAACATGCACAGAGATGGTGTGTTATGATTTGGTTCAGCCCCCCCCCCCCTTCATACACTTAGGCATAGCTGTAATAGTAAGCACGGCAGTAGTAGTAGTAGTAGTAGTTGTACTAGTAGCACCAGTTGCAGGACTAGTAGTAGCATTAACAGTAATAGTACTAATACTAATAGCAGTATTATTATTATTAACATATTGCCTTTTGGTCAGTTCAATATCCCATCATCAAACCCTGAAAGTTTCAATTTAATACAATTAGTTATTGTTGTGATATTGCTGATATACCGTTTTAATAACCTTTGTATTCACACTTTGAATTTAGTTCAACTTTCCCCTCAGCAATGCCAGTAATTCCCATCTTAATACTCTTAGCCTTACAAGTAGTTGAAGTGGAATTAATAGTAGTAAAAGTAGCAGTGGTAGTAGTATTAGCAGTAGCATGCAGATCTTGCCTTTTGGTCAATTGATCTTCCCCTTTAAGTACTCTCTGAAAGTTCCTACTTAATACCCGAATCGATTTTTGAAATATGCCTTCTTGACAATCTATATGCACATAGTATGTTTTATTTTAGTCAAAATTTCTCTCAATATACTTTTCAAATTTTCACCTTCATATGCTTAACCTTAATAACACTAGTATCATAGTAGTAACAGCAGTAGCAGGAGCAGTAGTAGCATTGTATAAGTGGTAGTATGAACAGTAGTAGCAGAAGAATAATCAGCAGTAGCATGTTGTTTTTTGGTAAGTTGAACATCTCCCTCTAGATGCCTTGGAAGTTTCATCTTGACACAGCAAGCCAATTCCAAAAATATTGCTGATGTGTCCTTTTGACCCCCTTTTCATCTTAGTACTCTTGGCCTTTCATGTAGTTGCAATAGAAGTAGCAGTTGTAGTAGTAGCAGTAGTAAAAGTAGCAATGGCAGTAGTATTAGTAGTAGCGTGCACCTATTGCCTTTTGGTTAATTGGTCTTCCCCTTTAAGCATTCTCTGAAAGTTCCAAATTAATAGTCAAATCAATACATTATATCTACTTAGCTCTTTACACAGGCAGTGCAACTGTGCTGCCTATGAAATTTTGATATTAAAAGTGCTCTTTAGATATTATTTGCTAACACAGATGAACGTTGAGCTGATTATGGCAAGGAACATTGCCATGAAGTGCTCCAGATTCACAGGACTGTCTGACCAAAGCTAAAACCAGCTTCTGGGTTACTCTGATGGTTAAACAGTAAAATGCTTTGTAAAAGAATCGTTAACTTGCAAGTAGAAGTGTGAAAATACTGGTCTGCATAACCAAAAAAGCTTGGTTAGCGTGAAAATAGGCCCTAGTTTCTTCATCCACTGGTCTGCATTCAATAAAAATATGATTTGCATATATATATATATATATATATATATATATATATATATATATATATATATATATATATATATATATATATATACATGTATTATTTTAGATATACGTATTATTTTAGATCTGGGTTCAATGATAATTGCTCAGTGTTCAGCTTGTAATAGAGCATAATAAAATCTTTAGATTTAAATCAAGGATACACACAACCATGGTCATCAATTTTTGGTCGAGCTCTAATTATATCTTCGAAATTCGAGTCTTGATGTTCCATAAAGGAGGGCTTTCTACTATTCTATTGGCCAGAGCCATCTCGTTGCTTTTAATTTCGTTATAGTCAGGGATATGAAGAAATTCAATTTTATTCCTGATCGAACATAAATTAAAAACCTTTGGTGGTGCCATTTTTGCCATGTTTTTTTGTTTGGAATCTACATTTTTTTTTCTTTAACTTTACTTGATATTCTTATTTATTAGTTTTTTAACCAGCCTAAATAAGCAAGAGCTGCAAGGGGAAAGAGGGGAGAGAGGGAATGATTTACGCGGTCCAATAAACAAATATTTTTAGCGAAATACATCCGTTTTTCGCCTTTCTTGCTGTTTTCATTTCAACATACTTATCATACTCAACGCCGTAAGGAATATTAACTTTTGGTGAATATGCAGGACGTATCCAGGATTTTTGTTTTGGGGATTTTACAAAAAAAAAATAGCTTTAAAAAGCGCATCAAAAATTTGTTTATGTAAATTTTGTCACGTTCAAACGATTTGGACAAAAATTTCGGGGTGAGGGAGGGTTCAAACCCCCTGACCTTTTGGATAAAACATTGTGCATACGCCATAGAAACTAGAAGTTAATTCTTAATTCAAAAAACATTGAAAGGTTCGGGCAATCAATGTAATAACTCTTGACGTCACTTGGTATTGTAACTAAAATTCCTGGGTTAAAGGTTAGAACTGTCTCAGGATTGCTGCTAACATTACGGTCCTGGAAACGTAGAATTGCTCTCATAAAAGCTGTTGTATAGACCTTTTCACTGTAAAGCAAAGCCCTTTGAATTTGCCGAAGCATCACAAAGACGAGGAAGAAATCTCAGTCGAATTTTTATTCGTAATAGTTTAATACCATCATAGGTGCTCTCTTTAATTCATTCAAAAATGGTATTTATGATTGAATCATGAAGAATTGTCCAGACTGTAGCTTAATTTCGACTAATTGCATTTACGACTTCAAGAATTCTCTTTTTTATTATGATGCTTCGACTATTTCCTTTAAAAGTTAAAAAGTTTATTAAGTAGTTTGTTGATTCTATCAGCCATAAGCCGGAAAACACGGTGAGCTTAAGGGTAGAGAAGGATATCAAACTCTTCTCGGAGATGGTTGGTAAAAATAAACAAAGGCCTGAAAATAAATATTTATTTTTAAATAGCTATTCAGCTTCCCAAAATTTCATAATGCAACTATCATACCACCTGTACTTGAAATGACATTTGTTATTTTATTACTTGCAAGGGCTTATCACAATGTTCATCAATCATGATTTCCTTCTCTGGTTTCTGTCCATTGTAATTGGCTAAAATTTCCAACCAATGCCGGTCCAAAGCATCATCCGTCGTTTTATTTTGAATCAGCAGAACTCAGTTATTGGTCACAACAACGTATTTATAGGGCAGTAATTTTTCTGTTTGCTTTCAGTGACCATGCTAAAGAACTTGGCAATACTGTACCTGACACACCACTGCTATTCCTTAAGCCTATGTCTGCCTGCATCCTTGAAGGTGAAGCGATTGAGGTTAGTGAAAATCAATTTACTCTTTATCATAGCAAATGTATCTAAACAGTAATGTGCGTTTGTTTCAGAAATCATCACAAATCACATCACGGTGTGAACTAGATCTACGTTACATAGCCAAGATGAGGTGTTGCGGCAACCTTTTTTCGGCTTTGCCGAGTAAAGTGTTGCGAGAGCAACACTTTGGTTTTGTTTCCTCGCTCCGATTAAACGCTGAAGTTGTCAATCTGTAAGGATCTTAAAATAAATGCTAGGTACAACAACTTGCAAAAGTTGCAAGCCCCTCAACGGAACTAGCAAAAATTGCAAACCCCTCATCGCTGAAGATGATTTTAGCCTAACAGCGCACTATTACTTACAAGTCCCCTGACATGTCTTACCACTGGAACCAAATTGGTGTTACCATCAAATACACCAGAAACAAATAATAGGTATACCAACTAGCAAAAGTTGCGATCCCTGCATTGCCGAAGATTATTATGAGCTAAATAGCCGACTGTTGCTTAAAACTCACCTATATGTCTCACAATTGGTATCGGCGTATTTTTGGTTTCAGTGTGTACCTTACTACTGAAGTTGTCAATCTCTTTAAACTTTCAAACTGGTAAAAAATGGATGACATATACTTTGATCAGCTCATCAAGAGCTATCGACTGCCGTCGAAAACAAAACATATATGTTTTAGTTCAAAAGTTGACTTTTTAGCCATAGGCCAAGTTTCCGACGTCATTACTTAGAAAGGAGCAAAGGATAAACTCTAATCTCTTTGGTAATGAGAGAAGTTTTAAAGTTAAAGAGGTACATGTTATACCATTTCTCTACCGCAATCCCAAGTGCGAAAAACCGAATGACAAACTCAGCTGAAATCACGAACATTACCACTTTCTAAGAATAAACTGAAATCGGAGTGCTAGGAAAAAAAACACGACAAAACCGAAGTGTTGCTCTCGCAACACAAAAAGGGACGTGGTCAGGGGAAGGACTAGCGTTGGAGTATTGATGAATTTCTTAATAGCGTCATTCACTACTTGACATTCGGTCATATCAGATCAAAACGAAATCTTTTTACAAGAAAGTTTCGTGATTGTGTCATGCGTATAAAACACTGAAAAATAGGTCTACTTCCTACTGCATGTGTGATCTATCTCTAATCGGTAAAAATTCGTCATTATGCACGCGGAAAGGAGGAGCCAGGGAGAAATGCACGGCACGTGACGTCCTCTGAAACCTTTCAACAGAGAAGATAGGAACACGCATTAGTGTATATATCTTTGCTGTGCTCTTTATTTTAATGACAAGTTTCTGTAACATGAATGAAACGAAAACTTGTGCAAAAGAGAAAGTAATAAAATTCTGGAATAGTCAGCAAGCTGCTACATTTGTAATGCACATGTTTGTTTACAACGCCTCTGTAGACGTTGCTCAAAAACGTGCCTCTGAATTTTTGGTAGTAAAATTATAGTCATTTCATTGTTAATTTTATAGCAATAATTCTTCAGTAAATGAATGTACTTCCCTCTCTCTTAAGAAATAAAAGAGTATAGAAATTCATGTAATTTATGTTGTTTTTATATACTATGCCTTCGTCAAAATTCGTCATTGTGCACGCGGAAAGGAGGAGCCAGGGAGAAATACACGCCACGTGACGTGCTCTGAAACCCTTCAACAGAGAAGATAGGAACACGCATTAGTGTATATATCTTTGCTGTGCTCTTTATTTTAATGACAGATTTCCGTAACATGAATGAAACGAAAACTTGTGCAAAAGAGAAAGCAATAAAATTGTGGAATAGTCAGCAAGCTGCTACATTTGTAATGCACATATTTGTTTACAACCCCTCTGTAGACGTTGCTCAAGAACGTGTCTCTGAATTTTTGGTAGTAAAATTTTAGTCATTTCATTGTTAATTTTATAGCGATATTTCTTCAGTAAATGAATGTACTCCCCTCTCTCTTAAGAAATAAAAGAGTATAGAAATTAATATAATTTATGTTGTTTTTATATACTATGCCTTTTCTTTCTCTATTCTTAAAATTCTATAATGTTGCCTTATTGAACCGAATCTTCAACAGTATTTTTCTGACACATTTATGGTCCATTTATAACCCTTCCAGATAATCGAGGATAAAGCAATAAGAATTTTACTACCACTACTACTGCTACTAACAACTCACCGCAGCACCAAGCCACCTGAGGCTAACACAGCTACGCACGCTCCTCATCTATTCAATAGATCTATCCATAGCCTCCCTCTTTGTACCCTCTCAGAAGTTCCCATTTCCCCTTAAATCTTTCTTTACATCCTCCCAACCAAACCGTGGTTGACCTGCTTTCCGTTTAGCCATACAAGGATGAACAAAATGGACAATCTTTCATCCTTCATTTGCAAAACGTACCGTAGCCATCTCAATATTTCTCTCATTATAGCTTTAGAAAGCGGGATTGACCACACTTTTCTTACAGCCTATTGTTTGAAATACGGCCAGTCTGCCGGGTATCCAAAACAATTCGTAGGTAATTTCTCTGGAAAATGCTTAGCAAATCTGCCTCAAGTTTTTCGGAACGCCCATGCTTGAGAATCATTTTTGACCACTGTCACCACTATGCCTGCCAATATTCTAATCTTGGTTCACAGACTTGCCTTCATATTCTTACCTAGTGAAGGGCTTACATAGATATTCTTACCTAGTAGGTTTATTATCTAGTATCCTTGTAAAGGGTGAACCACGACCCAGTAGCTACACATTAAAAACACATTTTTAAGATAAACTGGCAATTGAGAAACAATTGCCATTTCAGTCCGATTCTGGAATGATAACTTTTATCTAAATTAGTCTTAATAGCAAATGTTATTTTGAAAACAAATTTCAGGGAATTTTGAAATAACAGCCTGATACTCCTGAAAACGGTGTCCGATCGCCACAAAAAGCACACCACTGGAATCGTCATGGCCGAAAACCCTGTAAAGGGAAACCATAGTCCCCTGACTTGAACAACAAGGAAAATCACTTTTTTGCATTGGTAGCAGTCTCTTTTTTCTTTTCTTTTTTTTCCATTGCTAGTGGGGCACTGAAAAATCATAGAGAATTGTTTAAGGACTTATTTCAAAGGGAATTGCTATATACGTTCTTTACAAGTACCCAATGATAAAATTAAAACTAAAGTCCATTTTTTTTCAAAAACTAAATTTTCATATACAAGACGATGAATGATGTCAAAATCGTAGGTTACAACCATAAATGACGCTATAGTAAATCTATGTAATGACATCAGCTGCAACTGGGGTTCGTTCTTCACTGTATCTAGCTAAGAAAAGGCCGATGGCTTTTTCCCGTATCTAATATATAATCATTCTAATAATAAAACTATTTAACATCTGCTATAGATAACAGACAAAAATAATTTATTAAAAAAAGAGCAGCATCAATAAAAAAGGAGTTGTAATAATAAAATAATTGTAGCATAAAAGTAATAGTAATATAAATAGAGGAGTGTTAGTATAAAATAAGTAGCATTAATATAAAAGAAATAGTAATAATACAAAAGGCGTTTCATTAGTACAAAATTATGAGTATATACTACACACAGGAAAAATCCGATGACTTTTTCTTATCTGGATATTGTTTGCAATCAGACTTTTTCTCCCAATTCTCGTTTATCCACCAATACTTCAAGTATATTTTAAGAAATTTAATATTTAAACACCTCTAAAACGTATGATTGCGTGATACACAACTAAATCTGTCTCAAAATCCCGCTTTATTCATCCCTAGCAAAGGTTATCGTCGGCAGCACAATGGTGCTGCTCATAGGCAGCACGATACTGCTCTATCGATTTGTTTCCATCAAGACACTTTATATTGAAGAAGTTGGTGTGGGAACTTCGGAGGGGGCTCATCCGATTGAAAATTAAAACTTCAATCGCCTTTTCTTAAGAGTCAAAGGTCTCAGGGGGCTATTAGCCCTTCCCCGACGCCCAAAATTCCTCCAAAACATTTGAAAAATTCCAATTCCGTGATAGACATTTTGTCTAGAATAGTTGAAAGATCCAATATCTGTGTCTTTGGGAATGAAACCCCCCCCCCCCACAGAGCCCTTGGGGCACCAGCTATAAGTTTTATAATTTACCCGTCTTTTACATGTAGTATTTGTTATTGGGAAAGTGGGGCATATCTGACCCTTGATGTCCAAAAAGGTTAAGGGTTTTAATGTGAAGCTTTCAGAGAATATTGAAGGGATGCATATATTTAATGTACATAGTGTGCTGCAATTAAATCAAAACACACTATTTGTATGCAGGTGAACAAGAAGGCGTATCTCAGGTGCGGCTTACGGTATGAAGTTGGAACTTCCAGAGAATCATGAGGGGATGATCAGGGTGTTAAGTGAAAGTTTCAGGACTGTTGAGGGGGAAGTTTAACTAAGTCAAAACATCACTATGTATATACTGGTTGTCAAAAGGGCATATCAGCAATGTCTTAAGAGCATTTTAGAATATCAGATTCAAGCTTTCAAGGCGGGATGAGGGGGGGGGGGTAGGGTGTTCAACGGACCAAGATATTTGCAAAATAATCACTGAAAATAATATTTGCATATTACTACTTCTACTGCTACTATATTACTCATACCACTAATGCTTAAACTACTACTACTGCTTCTCCTATGACTACAACTACGGATAAAGGTATTAAGATGAAAATTGTTACCCGCTTTGGGAAAAGTCATGTTTTGTGCTACAAAGTGGCTGAAAACGCCAGTTTGCTGGAGCATGACCTTTTTTGCTACTGAAAACGATAAACCATCTCTTGATGACTGGTCACAAATCTTGCTAGTCACTGCAGCCCTCATGTCATTATCAGCTGATAGATTATGAGTAAAGACGGAACTCTGCGGCAGTCACGTTATACTATAAGGCTTTATCTGTACAGTGTTAAGCCATTTTTCAAGATTGAGGGCGGCTGAAAGCCTCCTGTTTAGAGTTTCTGACTGTTAAAAATTAATCGGTTATCTTCAAATTTGCATTTCCTGGCATTTTGAGCAAACAATTGGTGTTTTGTGGCACACAGTGGCAGAAAGCTACGCTTTGCTGTGGGGCAATCTTTTGTTATCTAAAAAAGTCACCATTTTTTAAATACATCATTTGTATTAGTTCATCTAGAGATTAGCCTTAAGCTGATCTAATGGAGAAGTGTAATACAATTATATTTTTTTTAGCGCTATAACGGCGGCGTATTATGTTTTCTGGCTGTCATAATGTAAATAGATGAGAGTCCACGAAACAAATAAAAAGACAAGCCTAGAAAACAAAAATAAAACAAAAGTCACTGAAAGAGGAAACGTGTTTCAAGTGTTTTTGGTATTTGCCTTTTATTTCGTCTTGTATACTTCTATATACTTACATATTCTTTATGTATCGAGGAAGTCTGAGCAGAGGCCGAAATATTCACATTTTTCTCTTTATTTCACTGACTTATACACGGAATTATATTTGAATTGTCATTTTGGTTCACTGTCGTATATTTTCTCGTATTATCATGCTTAGCCAGTGTGGTGTGGGAAGCTACTCATGAAATTAAAGAATTGCTGTGATCAATCCCACTTGGCTTTCCTTCTTTCTAGATTTTGGAAGGCAGTAATGGTTTCCAGTGCGAAATCGAACTCCCCCCTTCTTTCTAGTAAACAACTATCCATCGTTTCAGATTCCAAAAGGCTGTATAGATTTCCAACACGAAATTGAACTAGCCGTTATAATTGGAAAGAAATGCCGACAAGTTCCAGCCAGTGAAGCAATGTCGTATGTTGGAGGTTATGCTCTAGCACTGGATATGACAGCAAGAGATTTTCAGGTAATGTCCCTTGTAGATCCCCCTCCTCCCCGCCTGGTTAGGTTTTTGGTTTACTTTTATGCATGTTTCATTTGCGTTCACGCGAATTTGAAAGCAAAACAGGTCGTAAAAATCCCATGTCAAGCCCAGGGCCGTATCCATAATTTTTATTTTCGGAGAGGTATTTTCTTGGCGAGGGGAGGGGGTATAGAGAGCTTTAGAAAAATGCACCAAAAAATTGTTTATGTGCATTTTTGTTACGCTCCAACGTGTCAGACAAACATTTAGGGAGAAAGGGTCGCACCCCCAGCCCTGGATACGGCCAAGGTCGAGCCTACAATACGTCGACAAAAGAAATTGACAAATAGGAAATCAAAATTTAAAGCCTCCTCTGGCAGGGGTTTATTCGAATTTTTAGGCCTTAGGTTTCAAATGTTCCCTAGGGGATCATTTGAACCCATTTAAGGAACGATTCTCGCCCTCAAATCACTGCATCTTCTGTGCTTTTTTATATATTTGTTTCTTATTACTCCATCTTAAGGGTGTTTCGCCCTCTTTTTGTAAAAGATGGATTATACATAAATTGAATTGATTCTAATACCAGAAACATGCCAGGGTCGTTTTTTTTTAACAAAACATGAAAAATTAATTTCGGGAGATGCATTTGCGCAGTTGTTTTTTTTTTTTTTTTTTTTGTTTTTTTTTTTGCACTTAGACGCTGATAGATATGTCCCTTAAATGTAAAATGACAACATTTTGGTTCTTTCGTCCTCGCATAAGATCGAGTCTCATTTCGTAAGTAATAATGATTATACTTGACTAACAGAAATGGAGAGGCCAAGGAGAAGGCGGAATAAAAAACAAACAAAAAACATTAAGCTCCATTGCCGATTAGTTCCTTTTGATAGATTATGACACGAAAACCTGCTTCCTATCGTATAGGCTCAGGTACACGAGGCGAGCTTAGAAGCTACAAGCCGGCTTTTTCGCAAGTAGCTCGTAAACTAGTCCGACGTACTCGATACACTTGTTCCGTTAGGGGCTTGTAAAAATCCTCTGGAAATTGTTGAACTACCAGCGGCTTTACAGACCACTTGCTGGGTTTTGAGTAAGTTAGCTAGTAAATTAGCCACCTTTAGTCACATTAGCCTGGTTAATATATCCGTCGACATCTAAAAGACAGTGATAAAACAAAAAGTTATAAAGTTACTTCAAAACAAAGGGCCTGTGTTACCTAACGATCTTTGCTTTATTTTTCGTGGACTGATGAGATAGCTGAGTCGTTTTCTCTTTTTAAAATATATACTTGCCCCTAGTTCGCCGTTTTATATTACTTTTTATTTAGGAATTGCGCTGCCTAAAATCTATCAATGAACTTCCAGCTTTAACTATTCTATTGAAGGCTGGAACTAGTTGACTAAGTGGAGTTACTTAAAAGTTTAAAGTGCTTGATGAATCTGAACATTGAAACTCAGAAACATAGTTAATTCGAAATACCTGAAACAATTTCAGACCCTATAATCATAATTTGAAATAATAATTATCAACAATTATCTGATATTTTATAATAGTTAGATAAATATAACATAATTCATTTAAAATATACTAGAATGAAGTAAATTTGGTTTCTATTAGAAGTGCACCCTTTTTTTTTCGAATGTTTACTGCAATTGAAGTGTTACAACAATTTAAGGTTCAACAAATAAATAGTTTACAAATTGAGGTAAAAGTGAGTAAGTAAAAATTTAACAAGAGAAAATAATAAACCCCAAGTACTTTTAGGTATTATTGTGTATTACTAGCACCTTATTTTTTATATCGTTTATTTAATCGGTAAACCTATACGTTCTCATTAGGGGACAGAAAAGAAGGAAATTGATACTATTTCGCTTTATACGAGGTTTGGTATTACCGTGAAAGAAATCCATAGAGTTCAGTGGAAATTTTGACTTTTATATTTTTCCCCTTTTCGTAGACCACATATTGTACAATATTACACCCTAGTGTATTTATAATTATTGGAGCGTAAACAGAACTATTATTGGCCCACAATGATGTTAAACTAGCCTGTGTAATTTTTCATTAAGCTTAATTTCAAAGAGAACCTCCAAACATGGTCATCCATAGGTGCCGGCAAAATGTATTGACACTTCGTGTCCTGTCAGTCAGTTTATTAATCCATCAGCCATTCCCGATCCCCAAAATTTTGACCTCGTTTGTAAAGTGAACGGCTTATAAGCTGTGGACATGTTATGTCTCTGATCCACCTGAACGTTACTTCGCTACAGCTTCTATGGGAATTAGAATTTATTCACGTCTCAGTAGCGAGGTAAATGATAAGACACTATATGGTATGAGCTTAAAAAAATGACGTATCTGCAATATCTATGAAACCAATGGGGTATCAAGCTGAAACTTTCAGGGGATGTTAATGGAGCCGAATAAATCTTAAATGTTGACACGGGGAGAAAAAAAGGAGGGGGCATAACCGCTTTTCTCCTTCAACCTAGTCGTTTTTGTGGTTAGCTTATAAATTCTCATACAGTTTATTTCCAGAGAGAAGCATCCAAAAAAGGTCAGCCTTGGGCTTTGGCAAAATGTATTGACACTTCATGTCCTGTCAGCCAGTTTATTGATCCATCAGTCATATCAGATCCTCATAATCTTGAACTCGTTTGCAAAGTGAACGGCGAGATAAAACAAAAAGGAAATACTAAAGATATGGTTTTCCGAATACCCGAATTGCTTAGCTACATTTCAGAGTATTTCACGCTTGAAGAAGGGGATATGGTTCTCACTGGAACTCCAGCTGGCGTTGGGCCAGTTGTGGCAGGTGATGTCATTGAGTGCAGTCTTAGTGATATCATCACGTGCAAGTTTAATGTCAAAGCTCGTTAATTGGAGAAAAATAGTGATGGGAATAGTCGTTTGTTACACCCGGTTATTTATCTGGTCTGTTTTGAGGAATAAAATAAATTGTTGGTTGTTGTATTTTGCTGAGTATAGTTTACTGAATTTTTTTTTTTACCACTATAGGAGAGTAGTCATGATATAATGATATAATGCCATGTCATGACATAATGAATGTAAAGTCTTAAACTTCTGACAAATTCTATTGTTATGCGCATCTAGCATATTCCCGTCTTTCTTAAATTATTTTGAACTTTTAGAATAAAAAAAGAATCAAGAATATAATACAAAGCTTTAGAAGAAAAATATAAAATAAAACAAGTATAAAATGCCCGGGGTTGCACAGGAATATTTATGATGGCTTGTTCATCTGCTTTTGGTATCACACTCTAAATTTTTATTGCTTCTTGATATCAAGCCACCATCAAATACCCTTCCCTCCAAAAAACTCTATTTTATCCCCTCTTGACTTTTAACTGTCATTTAACCCTCTTTGTCAACGCAGAATGTAAACAAAATCAAATGGTGGGTCTATTCGGGATCAAACCGGAGACCTGCTGCGAGTAAAGTATACGTGATAATCACTAAACTATCAGAACATGCGAATAGATCTTATATAAATTATGATTCAGGTGCAAGAATACTCAATTTCACCTCCCACCCCGCCTCTTCTTGATCTACCCCTGCAAACAATAACCTTTAGGTAGTTAAGGATAATGTCGCTTGCCAGGTCATAGATTATTAACATATCTATGAATGAGTTTCTCAGAATTTCAGATATGTTGGTGTACTGACACTTTGTGCTGTGAAAAGAAAAAAAGATTTGGTCCACTTTAACTTTTGCCCCATCAAAACTAATATTCATTAGATAGGCATATTGCACAAGACAAACATGTGTTTTCCTTATTGGTTTTGTTATGTTTATGTTTTTTTTTCGGTTTTGTTTACTTTTTTTTCCTATGGCTGATGGCTTTTTTTTAATGTACTTACATACTCCAACCGTATTTTTTAATTCCGATTATGTCTTGCTTCTGCGCCAAGGAGAAGTGATAAAATTAACATTGCCTTTAACTTCAATCGCACCAGACGAATCAACAACGAAACCGGTTGTAAACTAGTATCAAGTAATCCCTTGTTTTAATTGTGCTAACTGAAGAGACAATGCCTTCCTTACCCCTTTTTGTCACATAAAGGATAGAATTAGAAGAGGTAGCGCGTTGAAGAGGCCCCCTTACCCTCACTGAAAAAGCAATATTTCCCATCCCTTTCTCGCCTTTCCTCCCGTTGAACGTTAAAGTTTCTAAAAAAAGGATTAAATCCTTTTACATAGTTAATCCTCCATAGTCCAGATTCTAAGCCAGAGATTTCAATACTTAGGCACGTAGAATGGGACGAGTATTGTTTTACGAGCAGCTAACTTCTTGACAGAAAAAGGGTGATTAAACCAAAAACAAAGCAAAAAGTTAAATAACACAGTTTATTCTGGTACTAAACTTACGGACAGCAGGTAACTATTTTTAACGCGGTTTGATCAAATTCAAGAGAAAATAAAGTCCAAATCAAGAAAAATAAAATGAAGTCCCCGAATTAAGTTATAGAAAGAACGAATCAATTTTCCAAATCAGTTGTATGGTCTGCTTTTTCTCCTCTCGAGTACCTTTCCCAAAGGCGATAGTAGAGTCTTTCCATGTCTGAGGCATAGATTTTAACATCAAACAGAGGACTATCGGCTCTCATTTTCCAAACTTTGGCTCTCATGGCTTTCAAACTAAAACGAAAGAAAACGGATGAAAAAACAGTAACACAATTTCTACAAAAGAGAGCAATAGCCTTTACTTCAAAATTACGATTTGTATAGGTTTTAAGAGACACGGGGGAAGGAGAATAATCAAGGGCGTTCTAAAGGAAAAAGCCACGGACTCGACCGAGTCCGTGGATTTTTGAATTAAAATGCAATAGTTGCGGGCATCAAGTCATGGCTAATTGTAGAAAAACCCAAGACAGGTAGTCCAATTGAGTGAGAAGAAAAGCCTGGTATTAATTCCTCCCTTATTAATATTGTATGAAAAGGAGGTTAGTTCATTTGTTAATAGATATGTCTATCTATTAACCGTCCATGCATCATTGCTAGGGCAGAAGAACCAAGGTAAATAGTCATAGAGCTAATATAATGATAGAACCTTTAGTTTTCCAAGTGTTAATAATGATATGCGGGAGAAGAAATTTTCATTATTAAAACATCATTGTGATTGTTGAAAGCTCAAAACTGTATTTTTGGATAGTTTCAAACAATATATGTTAAATAGGTTTAACTAGCTTTAAACGTATATCTGACTAGTAGATATACTAGCAGAGACGTCTATAAGTAAGTGAACAACGGATAAAATCTACGATAAAATGTCCCCAAAGGGAGAGGCTACAGGGAATTCCTCCCTGGATTTACTTCGAAAGACCTCCCCCTGTAAAAATAGTGATACGGATACGTATGTTTTCGGCTTTCACTTTTCGATAGCGCAAGATGGTGTGGGTTGTATACAAAATTATGGAAAGTTTACTCATCATGGAGGAGTGATTAAAGTAGCTATTTTCGTCCTAATCACTGAAAGGGTTCCGCGCCCCAGTGAAATTTAAAGCAGCTCATTTACATTTTACTATGCACAAACTTAGCCAACAGTTTTGGCATTTTCTTTATTTCGGTATTACAAAATAACTAATTTATATTGGCATATATATATTTGCCTAATTTTTAATCTAATGATAATTATGATAATATATTTTCAACCCAATTTTAAATAAAACAAACGGAGTAAATTTCGCTAAAAAGAAAGAAAAGGCAAATATAGAGAATCATAGACAACTTAAACTTTTATCACAGACAAAAACAACTAAAACTGGATATAAATAAAGAAACGAAATATTGTATCATTTATCATAACATGGCAATGAAAACCAAAGCAGATCTTTAAATCAAGCAAAAAAAAAAAAAACTAAATCTATATATATAAAAATAAGTTGTATATATGTCCGTCTGTTACATGACCGTTATTACCGTTACACGAGTAAAACTTATAAAAAAAACGGAAAAAAATAAAAGAAAACTAAAAAAAAAGGATAAAAAATAACTAAAAAACAATCTTCTATAAAAAAAGGAAAGAAAAACTAAAAAAAAAACAGAAAAAAATAAAAGAAAACTTAAAAAAGGAAAAAAACTAAAAAAGAATACAAAATAAAAAAAAGAAGAAACTAAAAAATTAAAAAACTAAAAAAAAAGAAGAAACAGCCGAGGAAGCGGCTCAAAGAGTTAATGCCAAAAGGCTTGCGGCTAAAAGAGAAAGTAAGAAAAGAAAGCGTGCCGAGGAATTACAACAACAACGTGAGAACAGGCTTGCGTCTCAAAGAGAAATTACCAAAAAAAAATCGTGCCGAGGAATCACAAGAACAACGTGAAAACAGGCTCGCGGCTCAAAGAGATAATACCAAAAAAATCGTGCCGATGAATCACAGGAACAACATGAAAACAGGTTTGAGGCTCAAAGAGAAATTACCGAAAAAAATCATGCCGAGGGAATCACCAGATCAACGTGAAAACAGGTTGCGGCTCAAAGAGATAATGCCAAAAGAAAGAATGCCGAGGAATCACAAGAGCAACGTCAAAATTATCGCCTGGCATTTAGGTACAGCCCCGTCAATGATTATAGCTTGAGTAGATGTGTTCAAATCGGGACAATGTCTAAAATTTGTCCCTATTGCAAGGCCTTGAAATTTAATGGTGAAACAACGGGAATGTGTTGCGCCTCAGGAAAAGGCGCGAAGCACCACACCAACGGCTAGTAAACACATATGAAACTAAACAAGGCATAAACGTCACTGTGCTTTAATCTATATCATAGTTGGTGAATTCATATTACGCTTAAAAAATATTCACAATCAGAATGCGAAAATACAACAAGAATAGATACAAAGTAGTTGGAATTTTGGTCACAAATCAATGCATGACTCAAATCGTCGACTTCTAGTTACCATCTTCATACTGAAAATGTTGCCATCAAGCGGACAGGCGCAGAAGCAAATACTCAAAAGTGACAACATTTTAGTTTAACGCTACCACGCAGAATAGTCCTCCGTGTCCCCACCACCGCCATTTGTTACAGAAGTTATATAATACATTTATGTAACCAGAGAAGCACATCTAACATATAAAAGATTCTATAAAGAAAACAAATTTTTTTCCTCATTGCTTGCAGTTAAGCTTAAACAAAATTACTGATGATGGTGCAAAAGTGGAGGAGTTAGATCGTATAGGGCCAATCTCTATAGCTAATGCCTCGTATTAGGTGGATAATAATTAGAAAAAACATCTCTTTTACATTTGAGCTTTCTGGAATGCATGTAAAACTTATACAAATTGCTTATTTCTTGATAGACATTAAGAGCAAATATTAATGTAGAAAGGATATCAGAATAAATATTTTTTGTCCCCTAGACCCAACTTAGGTCTATTCATGCCATAGAACCTATTAGGTCTATTAGATTTTTTAAGATTTTCGTTGGGTGTCTCAAAATTATTAATAATTTAGATAAGTATTAAATTTTCGTCAGTGTTGCCACGCTGAACCGTAAAAATAAATGAGCAAAACCAGGCAATGCTTTTCTTTTGTAAAAATTCAAACACGAACGATCTATTAGTTCTAAAGAATAACAACACCTTCAAAGGAAAGTATCTTAAGAATTATAGTGTTCATTAATCTAGCTTATCATTCACCAATGTTTCTTTTTTTTTATGTTTAACCTGCTACTAAAAACTACATGTGGAGATTTTTTTTTAATTAAAAATCGAAGTCCTGATTTTTCCTGATTTTTTAATGGTTGAGTAAATTATCACGTACCCAGTTCAGATAATCAGATTCAAGTTTCATTATTTTTCGTACTTTAAGAATAAAAAAAAAAAAATCAGTAGAATTTTCATACTCCAAGGTTTGTGGTCCGAAAGTAAGTCGATTTCTGTATTTCTTTGAGGTGACGCTCTATTTTTCTCGGGGACATTTCTCAACCTTATTTTAATCCAGATACAAAAAATATACTCCAAAATCATGGAGGGAAGGTATCTTCGGTTATTTTGATTTTTTATTGAAATACCAAAAAAATATTTGTTGAAATCTAGAAAGGGTCAATTATTTTCTTCTTCCCCCCTCCTCCAATTGGTGTTCCTCTCCATAATTTTATACTAATTTGGACAAGGCCGTATCCAAGATTTTTGTCCAGGGGAGGGGGGCTGTACAAAATAAACTTTAAAAACCGCATTAATAATATGTTTATATTCATTTTTGTTACATTTACGAGTCGGACAAACATTTCGGGGAGGGGGGGGGGGGGGTGAAAAGCCCTACTTCCCTAGATGTGTCCTTGAATCTGGATTATTGCCAAGCATTCGGCTCAATTGACAACGATGCTCTAAATGGTAATGATAGCAGAGTACTTACTATTCTCGATCGTTGCCAAGACGAACAGCAATATCTTCATACTCTTTGGGAGAACATGCTATGAGCTCAGGACAGCCAAGTGTCGATAACTGAGAAGCTGCCACTCGGGAAGCCAGAGTCTCACCTAAACAGTTATAAGCAATTTTAATAGAAAGCAATCCTTATATATATATATATATATATATATATATATATATATATATATATATATATATATATATATACATATATATATATATATATATATATATATATATATATATATATATATATATACATATATATATATATATATATATATATATATATATATATATATATATCAGAGCAGTAGAAATGCGCATTATTTTAAACTATGAACAGTTCCGAGAGATAAAATATAATATGAAAACCTTAATAAAAGTGACCTGATGCATGGATGATCAACTTCAAGGCATCGATAACAAAGGAGCTTTTTTACCCGGTCAAAGGTACCACATGAACAGCCCAGCTTCATTTTCAAAAATGAATATAAAGGTAGTTAATGAGCTTCGTCTACTGGGATTTATTACTCCACTGATCTCTCTTGGAATAACCACTTTGAACGGGTGAGAACCTCCTGCACAAGAAAGCTGGGAGTTACTCTTCGCTACAAAAAACCTTCTTCCACCCAGCTTGATTATCGCACTCTAAGTCTTCTATCAGACCCACATCTAAGCAAGGATGCCCGCTATATGCTGGTGCTCCAAAAATGGTGTTGATACCACTCCAGAAGACCGAGAATAGGGCAAATAGTGTTGTCAACTACTTAGCTGCCACCCAGGAGGTCTACGTTTCACTAAAACAACCACCTATAATTTTATAACAAATAAATGTAGCAGCAATGGATATTTGATATTATTAATTATGGGAAAATACATATTTTGGCCTTTATTTATTACAGAGCCTTAAAAGCTATTTGCTCAAGTTGCTTTAAAATCGTATTAAAGCATTGCATAAGAACACACAATTAAATATATCGCTTTTTTATTTTTTTCAATAGTAAGCTAACTAAAAATGCAACTTTTTAGCAGAGCGGGTTAAGATTGGCTGCGACATTATAATATGTCCTTATCCACATAGTCACTGTCTCAATTATAATCGGTTGCTGTAGCATCTATACGGCCCTGTCCCCCAGGACACAAAAGAAACATCTCCTTCACTTCGAAAAATGGGTTTTACATGCTTTTGAGGCAACTACAACCCCAAAAAGAAGTCCCCATCATGGCCATGTCCAGGATTTTGTTAGGGGGGAACTAAAATCTTCCTGTGTACGGGTATTAGAACTATTTTTACTACTTTTTTACGAGTCGGGCCATGTTTGGGGTGGGGGTCAAACCGGGGAATCCCTCCCCTCCCTGGATACGGCCATGTGTGTCATGTACTTACTGTTTTTATGATTTATCTTCATATATCACAATGTATGCTAATATCGTCCTTCAAAATATATTGTTTTCCATAGAAAAAACTACTGCGCAAGCTCTTAGCAAACAGGCCATATTCTTTGCCGAATCAGCACAAACAACTTCAAATATTTCCATTATTAAAACTAAACTAAACACTAATTAACATTTTATAGAGGTGAATTGCTGAAAACATAACCGGGAAGTGACGATCATCTAATCCACTTAACGTTATCATCTTTAAATGACAATTAACGGATTCATATATGTAGTCTTCTTTAAAAAACTAGCTATTTTTTTTTTTAAATAGTTAAAAGCAAATTTGGCTTACCCCTTAATTTGTCCCGTGCGACTCTTTTTCAGGAAAATAGCTTAAAAGGTAGCACTGAATAAAAACAGAAATACAGAAAGAAAGAAAAAAGAAAGAATAATAAAAAACAGAAAGGTTAGGTGCAGAAAGAAAACATGTTGGGAAGCCAACATTTTTGGATAGAGAAAGAAGAGAAACTGTTCATGTGTGCTACTATGCTATGTTTTGAGAAAATTGAGAAAAAAACTACTAATTATCTTTTTTGAATTTATAAGGTATAAAAACGAGTATTATTCTTCCTCAAAAAACAAAATTAAAAAAAAACTTTCTGTTCACATTTGACAACACATAAAGAACACTTTATTTACTGAAGGCCAGAAACAAGTACGAAACAGACGGTTTTCTGTTCACTTACGGGAATATACAAATATACTATTCGTCTTTGTGTGGAATAGAATATTGTTATTCCTTTAAATTTGGATTTTTGGACATGTTCCCTTTTTGTAGTAATTGATTTAAATGATCAAAAGACCCATACCAGGTAATGTCACCATGGGTGTTCCTGCCCACAGAACATCCATCCCTGTAGTGTGTCCATTACACAGAGGCGTATCTAAGCACACATCCGCTAATTGACCCCGTCGCACGTGCTCTTCCTTAGCTGCAACATTTGAAAATAGGACTCGATTGCTAGGAAGTCCCATGTTTTGCACTGCATGCAGTAAGTTGGTCTCACCAACTGCCGGGAACCTTAACAGCCACAAGATCGAGTTTGGAACACGTTTCAGTATCTAGAATAAACAGTGATAGAAATACATCAGGTGAAAAACTTTCGTTAATAAAAAATAGTCAAGTCAAACGATAAGACTGATGTGCGTGTAACTGAACCCATTTAACTGAACCCATTTAACTGTACCCTCGTTCAACTGAACAGCCATGCAACTCATCCCTTGCGCAATTCAATCCTCGTTAACTCAACCTTCATGCAACTGAGTCCCCATTTGATTTATCCATGTTTAACCATTCTAATAAAGCCGCCCTCTAACATAGTCATTTAAAATACATCCATTCTGGCAAACAGCAATAGATCAAAAGTAAGGTGCAGATTTTCTATTGAGGAATGACACTGATCTACTCCTTGGTATTGATTAAATATAAACATTCATACAGAATATAGCTTATAAAAGCAAAGAAAATACTATCACAGCAGGCATCCAATTCAATTTTTTGGTAGCATGTAGAATAAATATTCACACAAACCATTATTTATAAAATGGTCGCGGCTTAATACTAAACACAGCTATAAATCTAGCTGAAGTTGTGGAACTATCATACCAGTGTTGTCATATACAAGGATTTCGCAAATTGCTACAACTTTAGTATGGGAAATTTAGAAATTAAAGTTTCAAAATTAAGATCATATAATATTCTTTGAAGCGTGTATTTGGCAACAGTGACAATTAATACTTGTTTGGGTTACAAAATTCGATTAAGAATATTCACAGAACGGATAATTTTGATTAAATAGTAAATAAAGGTTTAAAAAACATCATTATTTTGCTGTTTTTTTCTCTTATTAAAATAATTTCATTTTCTTCTGCTATAATACATAGTTTGCCATAAAAACAATTTACAACTCAAAAGTAACGCTAGATGGCATATAACATTTCTAGAATTTGAATTCTTATTTACCCTCAAACAAAATTGCTACATAAGCACTGGAAAAAAGTCATTATTAGACTGGGAAAATATCCCAAGTAATACATAATCGCCATACAAGTCGTCTTTATACATAATAAACTTAAGAAACAAATGTAGGATATAAAAAAAGAAAGAAAATGTAACTGTTTGGAGTTCCTATACCTCATTTTAACCATGTTAAGTCTTTATAATACTTCAATTTTTACGGAGAGCGTTGTCAAATTGAACTAACTAGGTTTGCTCATTTGTTTTCATGGTTGGAAAACGGCAACGCTGACGAATATGGTAACACCCTAAAAATTTTACAGTTTTGTAATAATTAAAAGATAAAATCACAGAGAATGGGGGGTCTTAAGATATATATCGACCTAAGAACAGCTGGTGGGGGGAATACTTCAACTTGGATTTCAACTAGTTTCATTGAATTTGTGAAAAAGTCTATCAAATTAAAATTTGGAAGTCAGATATGAACGACATCACTTACATTAACCCACATCTTGAGAGTAGCTGGGTCAATTTTGTATAGTTGGTTGAAATTACAATAGACCACACATGCCTCTGGTAATCCATACTGTTGCCTCGTTGTAACAACTATATTTTGGGGTACTTCTTCCCCTGTTGCAGCGCGAGTATGCGCCTGCGGTGTTGCTAATCCATTTTGTACAACCACGCCGTTCACCGAAGTCTGAATCTGACCGGCACCAATCATTGTCTTAAAATTAAACAAAAGATATGTATAAAATAGCAGAATGGATAAAATTTAAAAGAACTTAACTCTTGTCTAGGGATCATTCCTATCTATGGGGAAATAAGCAAAGGATGCAAAATAATGAGGGGTAAGTCTAAAGAACACACTGGAAAATTAACTTTATTTTGGCTTCAATGAATTTTCAGTCCTATTTGCATAATCCAATCCTGTTTGCACATAGGCCAATAAGCCCAAGGCTGCCTCAGGGGGGGTTGAGGGTTTGAACCCCCCCCCCCCCCCCCCGAAATGTTCGTCCGACTCGTAAAAACGTAACACAAATGAATATAAAGACATTTTTGACGCGTTTTTATTTTTTGTAACCCCCCCACAAACAAAATAAACCTTTCGGAATCCACATCCCCCCCAGAAAAAAAATCCTAGATACGGCTTCTTATAATCCATATCTAAAATAGCCCTAATTGTATATTTTTGTAGTTATATCATCTGATGATGAGTCCAAAAGCAAAAGTTTGTTTAGTCTTATGCACTCGTGTTTATTTTTTATTGATTTGTTTTTCTAAGTCAATGCATTCTCTTTTACTTTTTGGGATATCTAAATTTCTTTTTTTTATCCCCAATTAAGACAATCCTCGTTTAGGATCACATTCTGCAGGGCTGCTACAGGGTTAAGTGGTAAAAATAGGGACTTAGCAACCTCTTTAGTCGAAAAAGTGACCTCTCTAGAGACCATTCTGGAGGTTTTTAGGTTCTATATATTCAATGCTTTTTCCGTTTTCCTTTTTACTAAAAAGAAGAGCAACCGGGTTTCGTTTGAGATTAAAATTCACACATCATACTACACACGTCGGCTGTGTTTGGGTTATCTTCTGTCTTGCATTTGATTCACCTAATTATGGGTTCTTGTCGAAATTGGGCCCGTGTCATAGTAATTTTCTGCATACATATCTGTATGTTTAAGGGGATTGTAGTTGCATACGGGA
Organism: Artemia franciscana; assembly: GCF_032884065.1. Classification (NCBI taxonomy): domain Eukaryota; kingdom Metazoa; phylum Arthropoda; class Branchiopoda; order Anostraca; family Artemiidae; genus Artemia; species Artemia franciscana. Next base: position 52,607,736 of record NC_088865.1, read on the forward strand.
CTCACTCTTTTGTCTTTGCTTGCTTTGTTGTTTTCAGGATGTTCTTGCATTTTGTTTCCGTTCACATAACTCTTTAAATTTAATAATTTTAGCTCAAGTTTTTAGGATTGTTCAGCACTAACTTTATTCTGAGGTTCTTTATCTTATATATATATATCTTTATTATTCTATATCTTCAACGTTTTTCCGTTTTCCTAAGAAAAGAGCAACCGGAATTTGCTCGAGATTCAACTTCACACATCATGCTCTACAGAACGGTTTTAACTGTTTCTACAAAATTGGATGAATAGAACGTTCATAGCCAAAATAGATTTTTATCTTCTGCAGACACTAGTTTAGAAGCAAGTTTTGATAGGTTATAATTCCTAAAGATTGGATG